>NC_060276.1:47974148-48113418 GCF_021613505.1 Equus quagga
CATTTTATTTTACCTATTGTCACATTTGTCACTGTGACTGTGACAAATCTTTTCTTCAATTTCTTCAATTTCTCTTTGTTCATGTCCCTCTCCAAGCAGGTAATCCCATAACTTCGCCAAGTGGATGTTTTCAGATGTAAATACACTACCTTCCATTCTGTGTCCTCAGCATCTTTACCTTCATCTGTTCTCTAATGCTTCCCCTGCTGACTTAGAAGGAAGGCAGTTTAAGTATCCAGACTTCTTAGTTTGAATCCTATCTCTGCCACCTACCTGCTGTGTGATCTTAGGCAATTTTTAAACAGATCTAAGCTTCACTTTCTTAATCTAAATAAAGAAGGTAATAAGTGTACTTAGTTGTAGCAGCCATAGAGGTAAGCAGCTGTAGCAGCCATGGAAGGATGTGGCTTGGATCTCCCTTCAAGAAAAAAAATTGTTGTTCACCTATGAAGAGTACATTTTACTAATAGCCTCCAGCTATTAATGCCTTCAGGATCCATCTCAGACTTCTTAGATGAGACCACATTCTTTGTGAGCACCCAATAGCCTATAACCAAGTATGGTAAGGGGCTAGGGACTGGTCATTTCCAACCAACATGAGACTCCTGCAATAGCCAATCTTTGATCTAAAGCTCCCCATTGTGTCAGCCAAGACTTTGTCAGATCTCCACCCTATCTGAGGTTCCCTTTATCTATTCCTGCTTCCTCCCTCCTCTTCAGTTTCTTTCATAGGTCTCATATCTGTATTACAATTGACACTACACACTGCAAACTCCTTGCTCAATTCTACCTTTCCTACTTTGATATTTTCTAGGCCTTATCCCCCAACAAACCTTTTGCACTCCTAACTCCATCACTATCTGCTTGCCAAAGACTCAACTGACACATTACCTACCTCATAAGGATGCCATGAAAACAAAATGAGATAATATATAAAGACATGAAATAATATCTAACATTTAGCACAAAATTTAACATATAAAAAGTAGTGAATAAATGTTAGTTTTATTGTCCTTTTATAAACTGCACCTCCACTCTTTCTTGTGTACTCTTGATCACATTCCTATTATTATCTCCTAAATTTTATCTGCCGATGATTTGCCTACCTGCCCATACCCACTGTATTTTTAGTCTCTCTGCAAGTGCTACCTTCCCCTTGTTCTTCAAATATGATAATGTCTCTTCAGTCTTAAAATAACATCACCAAAACCTACAACAGCAACAACAAAATATTAATGTTTCTGCTTTCAGTTATTTCCCAAATCATGCTATATTACTGCCTCTATTTACTTCTCAGGCTATTACAGTTTTGTTTATACTCTCACCGATCTCTTGAAAGTATTTCTTCAAAGATCCCTGATGATCTAAAAAGACAATTCTGCAGTGTTTTCCTGTCTTTCTAAATATTCACCAGTATTTCATTTATTTGCATGCGTGTGTGTGTGCATACACATATACACAAATATACATACATACATATATTTACATATTAAAGATTTCTGAGAAGTCATGCTGTAAAGGAATCTGATTCATTTCTATTTAACTCAGTGTTTGTTAAATCAATTACATTCTTCACACAAACACACAGCAGAGACCCATTAACATCCTCCAATGCATTTTAGGAACACTGATCTAAAAGTTATTATATCTACAAGTGAATATAAGGCCTTGGTATGAAAGATAACTAATTAGAAATAAACATGATTAATCATTGATATTCAACCAGGATTGTGTAATGCTTAGACACATGGCTATAATTGTGGATTATAAGAAAAAAAGTTCTGTGCTTGGTACTCCCTATTATATACTCAGCAATTAGCCAAGGGAAAATGAAGCAATAAATAAGCCCTCACTATCAATAGTCCACCCATTCTAAAGCATCCTAATGGGATCTTAGGTAACTCAGAAAGTGTCAACCATTCTGGAAGCATGAAATGGTGGCAACCAATCATTCCCAAGATAAACCTTGCTTACCCTGTGCCTATCAGATAACATTTGTCTTTATCTAATCATGTGAACCCCCAACAAAATGAGCAAGGAATTTCAAAAGACCCTCACGTCTCCTGAATACCTTGGGAAAGTTACATATCTTCTCAGAACCTCAACTTCCTCATCTGAAATATGAGGCTAATAATAAAGTAGACCTCAAAGGATTGCTTTAAACATTAAATTTTTTAATACACATATGGCTCATAAAATAGTGCTAGGCATCTAAGTGCTCAATGAATGTTACCCATAATTAACTGCGGTAGCTGGAGCATCAATTAGTGACTAATATCATGGCCTGTTCCTAATCTCTATAACCTGAGTATAATCTGAGTTATGATGTAAAAGTGAGAGACACAATAACAGTATAACAGCTTTGATATTTCCCATATCTAATTGATCCTACAATATTCTTTCCTAATTTACAAATTTGATCATGTCATTCCCTACTTTAAAAACATGATACGGCCTCCATTTCTTTTCAAACTAAGTAACAAACTTAGATGGTTTGTCACAGCATTCAAAGTCAAGCAGACTCTGCCTCTAATCAAAATGTCACCCTTTGATGTCACCATTTTTCTACTTAAATCCCTCTTTTCTAGGCAATTTTATCTGGTAGCTGCTTTCCAAACATCTCCTATATTTGCTTATTACTTTGCCTTTGTTCCTAATTTTCTTCTTACATCTCATCCATTTTCAGTTTCTTACCTGACATGTTACCATTCCTTAAACTTCCATAGCAATTGGTAGAATATTAGTTTTCATGCACTTGTTCACTTACTCTTTCATTCAACAGATATTTTTCAACAATTACTATGTGAGTGTTCTGATATAAACACTAGAAATACTCCTCATAAAGTAAAAACTCAGACAGGAAGTAGTCATTTAAGAAATTATTACAAGTGCAATGTGTGTTTAAGAGGAAGGGAAGGGTTAGCTATGAAAATATATTAAATGGAGCTAACCTACTCTGAGGATAAATGATTTCCCTCAAGAAGCCACATTTTAGCAGAGTGAGTAGGAGTAAAATTTCAGTAGGATTTAGCAAAATGGGACTGGTACTGAGGGTGGGAGTGGGGAATGGAGATCTCCTAACCAGAGAGAACTACTTGTGTGAAAGCTGTAAGGCAAAAAGAGCACAATATATTTGCAAAACTGAAAGGAATTTAGCATGGCTATAATAAGGGTGAGGAGAGGAAAGGCTAGAGTGCTAACAGAAAATACAATGTGTGAAGGCTGTAAAACAAGAGACATTTGTCATAATAATTATGTCAGTTTTCTTTGTTATAATAGCCTGTATTGGGTTAGGAAAATGTGTCAGTTATCTTTGTTTCCCCAAACTCCTAGTGCAAGGCCTTATAAATATTAAATTCTCAGAGAATATCTATTGATTTGAATTTCTTTCCAGGAAATCATTTGGAAATTCTTCAACATAGAGTTAATTCATTTCCTGGGACTTTACAAAAATGTTTATGAGTTTTACCTTTGTTCATGGAATTTCAGTTTTCATATATTAAAATTACATTATTTACTTACTACTGTATTATTTTGAACTGCATCAAGGGAAATCTTTTAATTACACTGGAAGAGAGGCAAAGTGAGAAGATTGGTGGGGCAGAAATGTGATTAAATGACAGTTCTTATTGACTGTTCTTAAAACAAGTCGTGGTTTTCTGGGAGAATGAAATGTACAATCTCCAGCTCATAGAGAGCAAACAGAAATGACTGTATAAGGGCTAAGGTGTGTTTATCCAAACAATGACAAATCCTTTCAAAATGCAGAGGAAAAAGGATTGCAAGATCAGCTTGCTTGTTTTATAAATCAAATCACTCACTTGGAGCTTCCATAAACACTTTTAGCAAGTTACCTAAGATTTGCCAACACAATTCTTAAAAATATTGCTGCATCTTAGCTTATACAGGTATCCACAGTTTTTGATTTGTATTTGAGAAAAAAGTACTTTTATATTTAAACACTCTGAAACTGCTTTTGAAATTTTATTTCTATTCTAAGAAAATAGAATAAAAACAGAAGGTGAAAATGTTTTTGTTTTTAATTTTTTATTTTATTTTGTAATGTTTTTATATGCTAAGTTAAAGAAGATGATCTTTCCTTCTAAAAGTGCCTTAATAGTGTTTCGGATATGACCAAATTACACTGATTAGACGCCAGATTTTTGTTTTTCTGTTTGTTTTTTGTAATATTTCATTATTTTTTAAAGTCTTATTTATTGAGGCATAATTTATACTGAGTAAAGTTGATCCTTTTGAGTATGTAATTCTATGAATTTCAAAAATGCATATAATTGTGTGACCACAGCCAAAGTCAAGATATAGAAGCTTCATCAAGGTGAACAATTCCATCTTATTCCTTTGTAGTCAACCCTTCCCAACACCCCAGCCTCTGACAACCACTGATCTATTTTTTATCCTTCAAGTCTTGCCTTTTACAAAATGTTATATAATAGCATCATAAGTATGTAGCCTTCTAAGTCAGACTCTCACTTAGTATATGGCATTTGAGAGTTATACATGCTGTTGTGTGTATAATTAATTCTTTCCTTTTTATTACTTAGTATCTTTCCATCACATGGAGTTACCACTGTTTATATATTCACCAGTTGAAGCAATTTCAGTTGTTTCCAGTTTTGGCTGATTATGAATAAAGCTGTGACAAATATTCACACACAGGTTTTTGTGTGGACATAAGTTTTCATTTCCCTTGGGCAAATAGCTAGGAGTGGGACTGCGGGCTCACATGATAAATGCATATCTAACTATATAAGAAACTGCCAGACATTTACAAACTGACTATATCATTTTGCCATTCTCACCAGGAAAATAAGAGAGTTTCAGTTGCTCTATGTTTTTAGAACTTGACATTCACATTTTTTTCTTCTTGTTGTTTGTTTTGTTTTATTTTAGACATTCTAATGGATTTTTAATGGTATCTTGTGACTTAATTTGCGTTTTCCTGATGCATAATGCTGTCACACATCTTTAATGTGGTAGTTTGCCATCTATGTATCTTGTTTGGTGAAGTGTCTATCCAAATTTTTACCCACATTTTATTGTTATTTTTCTTGTTATTGTTTGTTGAGAGTTCTTTATCTGCTCAGCCAATACATTGTTTGTCTAATATGTGATTTGCAAATATTCTCTTTGTAACTTTTGCGTGTCTTTTGAACAGCATAACTTTCAATGTTGATCAAAAACAATATATCATTTTTCCTTTAGTAGATCATGCTTTTGTTGTTATAATTAAGAAATCTTTGCCTATTCAGAGTCACAAATACTTTTGACTGGGTTTTTTTTTTTCTACATGTTTTGTAGCTAGGATCCATTTTTGAAGTAACTTTTGTATATAGTGAGAGATATAGGTATGGTTTTATTTACATTTTGAATTTTTTTTTGCATAAGGATATCTAATTGTTCCATCGCCTTTGTTGAAAATACTAACCTTGATTGAATTGCCTTTGCATCTTTGTCAAATCATACATGTGTGGGTTTATTTCTTGGCTTTCTGTTCCATCCCATTGATGTTTGTGTCAAGCTTTTTGTCAATACCACATTGTCTTGATTACTGTAGCTTTGTATTACCTTAAGTCAGCTTATAGGAGCCCTTAAACTTTGTTATTTTCTTTTTAAATTGGTTTGGCCATTCTGTTTCCTCTGCCTTTCCATATGATTTTTGAATCAAATTTTTATTTCAACTAAAAATTTTTCTGCTTGGAATGTGATTGGGATTGCACAACATCTAGAGTTCATTTTAGGGAGAATTGACATGCTAATAATATTTTTATAATAACATTTTCTTTCCACAAAAATGTTGCATGTTTATATTTATGCAAATTTTAAAATTTCTTTCATCTTTGTTTTGTAGAGTTCACCATACAGACTTTGTACATAATTTTAAAAATTTATACCTAGCTATTTTGGTTTTGTTTTTAGGTGCTAGTTTAATGGCACTTTGATTTTTTCTAGTTTTCTTGAGATATAATTGACGTATAATATTGTATCGGTTCAAGGTGTACAGCATAATGATTTGATATATGATCTATATTGTGAAATGATTACCACAATAAGTTTAGTTAAAATCCATCTCACGTAGTTATAAATATTTTTCCTGTCATGAGAACTTTTAAGGTCTACTCTCTTAGAAAGTTTCAAATATACAATGCAATATTGTTAACTATAGTCATCATGATGTACATTACATCCCCAGAACTTATTTATCTCATAACTGGACATTTTTACCTTTTAACCACCTTCACTCATTTTTCCTACCCCCAACCTCTGGCAACTACCTATGTGTTCTCTGTTTCTGAGTATGATTTTCTTAGATTCCACATATGAGATCTTTCAATATTTGTCTTTTTCTGATTTATTTCACTTAGCATAATGCCCTCATGAGTCATCCATGTTACCACAAATGGCAGGATTTTCTTTTTTTCTTTATCCATTCGTCCATCAATGAATACTTAGAACACTTATGTTGTTTCCATATCTTGGCTATTGTAAATAATGCTGCAACGAACATAGGGTATAGATATTTCTTCAAGTTATTTTATTTCCTTCAGATGTATGCTCAGAAGGGGAATTGCTGCATCATATGGTAGCTCTATTTTTAAGTTTTGAAGACCTCTGTACTGTTTTCTATAGTGACTGTATAAATTGACATCCCCACCAATAGTGTACAAGGGTTCCCTTTTCTCTCCATCCTCACCAGCACTTATGAGCTCACATCATTTTGATAGTAGACATCCTAACAAGTATGAGGAGATATCTTATTGTGGTTTTGATTTTTATTTCCCTGATGATTTGTAACATTGAGTACCTTTTCATGTACCTATTGACTATTTGAATATCTTCTTTGGAAAAATGTCTATCCAGATCCTTTGCCCATTTTTAATTGGATTATTTAGTTTTTTGTTATTGAGTTATATGAGTTCCTTGTATATTTATATATTAAATATACATCCCTTATGAGATATGTGGTTTGCAAATATTTTCTCCCATTCTATAGGTCATTTTAAAATTTTATTGATCGTTTCTTTTGCTATGCAGAAGCTTTTTAGTTTGATGTAGTCCCACTTTTTATTTTTTGCTTCTGTTGCTTGTGCTTTAGGTGTGACATCCAGAAAATTGTTGCCAAGGATATTGTCAAGGAGCTTTATTCACGTTTTCTTCTAAGAGTTTCATGATTTCAGGCCTTACGTTTAAGTTTTTAATCCGTTTTGAGTTAATTTTTATGAGTGGTGTAAGATAGTGGCCCAGTTACATTATTTTGCATGTGAATGTCCAATTTTTCCAGAACCATGTATTGAAGAAACTATCTTTTCTCCATTGAGTATTCTTGACTCCCTTGTCAAATCCTAGCTAATGGTATATGTATTTTTGAGCTCTCAATTCTCTTCCATTAGTCTATATGTCTGTTTTTATGCAGCACCATACTGTTTTGATTACTATGGCTTTATAGTATAATTTGAAATAAGGACACATGTGCCTCCAGCATTATTCTTCTTTCTCAGGATTGCTTTGGCTATTTGAGGATTTTTTATGGTTGCAAACAAATTGCAGGACTTTTTTTACTTCTGTAAAAAAAGCCATTGGAATCTTGATAGAGATTACATCGAATCTATAGATGGCTTTGGTTAGTATGCACTTTTTAACAACATTGATTCTTCCAATCTATGAGTATGGGATATCTTTCCATTTATTTGTATCTTCTTTGATTTCTTTAATCAATGTCTTGTAGTTTTCACTGTACAGACCTTTTAGTTCCTTGGCTAAATTTATTCCTAAGTATTTCATTGTTTTCGATACTATCGTAAATGGAATTGTTTTCTTTAATTCTTTTTCAGATAATTTGTTGTCAGTGTATATAAATGCTACTGATTTTTGCGTTTTGATTTTGTATCCTACAACTTGCCCGAATTTGTCGATTAGATCTAACAGTTTTTTCATGCAGTCTTTAGGATTTTCTATAAATAAAATCATGCCATCTTCAAGTAGAGGATTTCACTTCTTCCTTTTTTATTGGGATGATTTTCTTTTCTTTTCCTTACCCAGTTGTTCTGGGTAGGACTTCAAGTACTATGTTGAATAGGAGTGGTGAGGATGGGCATCCTTGTCTTGTTCCTGATCTTAGAGGAAAAGCTTTCAACTTTTCACCATTGAGTACAATGTTAGCTCTGGGTTTGACATATATGCTTTTTATTATGTTGAGGTACATTCTTTCTATACCCAATTTGTTGAAAGTTTTTATGATGAATGGATGTTGAATTTTATCAAATGATTTCTCTATGTCTATTGACATGATCATGTAAGTTTTTGATTTTATTCTACTAATTGAATGTGTCAAATTTTTTAATTGGCATCTGTTGTTGACCCATCCTTGCATCGCAGGAAAAAAATCTCACTTTATCATGATGTATGATCCTTTTGATGTGCTGTTGAATTCAGTTTGCTAGTATTTTGTTGAGAATTTTTACATTTAATTCATTAAGGCCTATAGTTGTCTTTTCTTGCAGTATCCTTATCTGGCTTTGTTATCAGGTTAATGCTGACCTCATCAAATGAGTTTGGGAGAGTTCTCTCCTCTCCAATGTTTTGGAATAGTTTGAGAAGGATTGGCATTAATCGTCCTTAAATATTTGGTAGAATTCACCAGTGAAGCCATCTGGTCATGAACTTTTCTTTGTTGGAAGGCTTTTGATTACTGATTCAATCTCCTTACTCATTATTGGTCTGTTCAGATTTTCTATTTCTTCATGATTCAGTCTTAGCATGTTGTATGTTTCCAGGTATTTATCCATTTATTCTAAGTTGTCCAATTTTTTGGTGTATAGTTGTTCATAGTAGTCTCTTATTATCCTTTGTATTTATGTGCTAACAGTTGTAATGTCTCCTTTTTCATTTATGACTTTATTAATTCGATCTTTTCTCTTATTTTCTCGATTAATATAGTTAAAATTTTGTCAATTTTATCTTTTAAAAAACTAACTTCTAGTCTTGTTAATCTTTTCTATTGTTTTTTTTTTCTGTTCTCTATTTCATTATTTCTGCTTTAATCTTTATAAGTTCCTTTGTTCTGCTAACTTTGAGCTTAGTTTTTCTTCTTTTTTTCTAGTTCCTTGAGTGTGAAGTTGTTTATTTGAGATCTTTCTTTTTCTTGATCTATGTGTTTATCACTATAAAAGTTCTTCTTAGAACTGTTTTTGCCACATCACGTAAGTTTTATTATGTGTGTTTCCATTTTCATTTGTCTTGGGATATTTTTTGTTTCCTTTTTGATTTCTACTTTGATTCATTGGTTGTTCATGGATGTGTTTTAGTTTCCATGTGTCTGTGAATTTTTCAGCTTTCCTTCTGTTATTGATTTCCAGTTACATTCTATGTGGTCAGTAAAAACACTTAGTACAATTTCAATCTTTTTAAATTTGCTAAGACTTATTTTGTTGCCTAAGATATAATCTATTTTAGAAAATGGTCCATGTGTTACTGAGGAGACTGTGTATCTGGTGCTGTTGCATGGTGGTTTAATGGTACTTTTATGTTTTTATTCTTAGTTTATGGAAATCCAGTTGATTTTTTTTTTCTCCCCAAAGTCCCAGTACATAGTTTCATATCCTAGTTGTAAGTCATTCTAGTTCTTCTATGTGGGATGCTGCCACAGCATGACTTGATGGGCAGTGCATAGGTCCATGCCCGGGATCCAAACCACAAACCCTGGGCTGCTGAAATGGTGCATGCAAACTTAACCACTCAGCCATGGGGCTGGCCCCCTCCAGTTGATTTTTATATATTGACCTTGTATCCTGAAATCTGGCTAAAGATGCTTATTAATTCCGATAACGATTTTGTAATATTTTTAGAATTATCTAAGCAGAAAAAATCACACTTTGAGTTAAGTGAGACTATTTCTTTCATTCCCATCTGTATAACATTTATTTATTTGTTTATTTATTTATCCTTATTAAACTCTTTAAGACTTCCAGCATAATGTTGAATAAGAGTGGTGAGAATGAGTATCCTTATATTGCTTCCAATAGGGGGAAATCATTCATTTTTCAACATTAAGTTTTATGTTAGTTACAAGTTTTTGTAGATGCCCTTTATCACCTTTAAAAAGTTTCCTTCTATTTTGTTTTCCAAAACTTATATTATGAATGGATATTGAACTGTTTCAAATGCTATTCCTAAAACAATTGTGTTCATCACATGGTTTTGTATGTTTAATCTGTTGACATCGTGATATATATTGATGGAGTTTTAACAAATTTGTTGAGGTATATTTTGCAAATCACAAAATATGCTTATTTCAGGTGTGTAATTCAATGATTTTAAGTAATTTTTCCAAGTGGTATGATTGTCATCACAAATAAACTTTATAATATTTTTATCCTCCTGCACAGACCCAGCGTGCCCATTTACAATTAATTCCCATTACCATTCCCAGCCCCAGGCAAACACTAATCTACTTTCTATCTCTATGAATTTGACTTTTCTGGATGTTTCATATAAATGTAATTATACAGTATACGGTCTCTTGTGTCTGGCTTCTTTCATTTCATGGAATGTGTCCAAGGTTCATCCATGTTGTAGTATGAATCAATACAGCATTTCTTTTCATGACTAAATAATATTCCGTTGTATGGATATAAAACATTTGTTTATCTGTTCATCAGTTGGTAAATGTAAATTTTTTTTCACTTTTTGGTTGTCATGAATGATGCTGCTGTGAACATTGTTATACAGGTTTTTGCCATGTACCTATATTTTCTTTTATCCGGAGTGTATACCTAGAAGTAAAATTTCTGGGTAATATGGTAATTCTATTATTTAACTTTTTGAGAAACTGCTAAATTGTTTCCCACAGAGGGGTGTTACAATTCTACATGCCCACTAGCAATGTATGAGGATTCCATCTTTGCCAAAATGTGTCAGTATCCCATTCTAATAGATGTGAAGCAGTACCTCATTGTGGTTTGGATTTACGTTTCTCAAGTGATTAATAATATTGTCTTTTCATGTGCTTATTGGACATTTGTATAATCTTCTTTTGAGAAATGTCTATTCAAATTCTTTGTCCTTTTTTAAATTGAGTTGTGTTTTTATTGTTGAGTTGTAAGAGGTTTTTTTAATATATTCTAGATACTAAACTATTGGATATAAAATTTGCAAGTGTGTTCTCTCATTTTGTCAGTTATCTTTTCACTTTCTTTATAGTGTTCTTTGAAGCATCAAAGTTTTTAATTTTGATTAAATCTAACTTATTTATTTTTTCTTTGGTTGCTTGTACTATAGATGTCATATCTAAGAAACCATTGCTTAATCCAAGGTCATAAAGGTTTACATCTATGGGTTGTTCTAACAATTTTATAGTTTCAGGTCTTACATTTAAGTTTTTGATCCACTTTTAGTTAAATTTTGTATATGGTATAAAGTCCCGGCACTGTTTGTTTGAAAAGGTAATCTCTCTCTCACCCTCAGCTGAATTACTGTAAATCAATTGAATTTAAATGTGATGGTTTATTTCTGGAAAATTTATTCCAATATAGCTTCCTCCTTTCTCCTAATTTTTTTTTCCTTTTTCTCCCCAAAGCCCCCCGGTACATAGTTGTATATTCTTCGTTGTGGGTCCTTCTAGTTGTGGCATGTAGGACGCTGCCCCAGCATGGTTTGATGAGCAGTGCCATGTCCCCGCCCAGGATTCGAACCAACGAAACACTGGGCCGCCTGCAGCGGAGCGCACGAACTTAACCACTAGGCCGCTGGGCCAGCCCCTTTTCTCCTAATTTTTATTATTATTGTTGTACAACTTATACATTTATTTATACATTATAAGCCCATCAGCACAGTTTTATAACTATGAATTTGTCTTTTGCTTCAGACAGGAGGAGCAAAGAATTATGAACAAAAATACATTTATACTGTCCTTTATATTTACCCATGTAGTTACCTTTAGTAGTGTTCTTTATTTTTTCATATAGATTGGAGGTACTGTCTTGTGTCTTTTTATTTCAGCCTGAAGGGTTCATTTTACTATTTTTTGTAAGACAGGCAGGTCTGCTAGGAATTAATTCTTTCAGCTTTGGTTGATAATTTAATTTTTTTCATTTTTCAAGTATATATCTATTGAATATAGAATTCTCAATTCACAATCTTTCTTCTTTCAGCACTTTGAATATGTCATGCCTGAATATGTTTGAATATGATGTTTATAGCTGTGAATCTCATGTAATTTATCTTAGTTGAAGTTCATTGGGATTCTTGGATATGTGAACTAATGTTTTTCATCAAATTTGGGATTTTTTTCAGCCACTATTTCTTCCAATACTCTTTCTGACCCTTTCTTTTTTCTCCTTCTGGGACTCTCATTACACATACGTTGGTAAGCTTGATGCCCTACATTTCTCTGAGGCTGTATTTATTTTCTTCATTTGTTATGCTTCCTGTTCCTCAAACTGGATGATGTCAATTGACTTATTTTTAGGTTTACGAATTCTTTCTTCTGCAAAGTGATTCTGATGTTGAACCCCACTAGTGAATTTTTCATTTCAGTTTTTGTTCATTTCAACTCCTAGAATTTCTATTTTGTTCTTTTATAATTTCTATATCTTTATTTATATCTTTTATTTTGTGAGACATTGTTCTCACATATTTATTTAATTCTTTAGACATGTTTTCTTTTAGTTCTTTGAACATATTTATAATAGTTAATTAAAAGGATTTGTTTGTTAAATCTGGTATCCAGGCCCTTTCCTGGGCAGTTTCTGTTGCCTGCCCTTTTTTCCTGTGTATGAGTCATGCTTTCCTGCTTCTTTGCATGTCTTATAATTTTTTGAAAACTGAATATTTTAAATAATATGATATAAATAATAGAATAATTTTTCAATTCTGGAAATCTAATTACCCTCCTCTCCAGGGTGTGCTGTTGTGGTTTTTTGTTTTGTTCATGTTGTTATTGCTGGTGTTTGAGAACTTTTCTGGACTAATCATGCAAATTCTGTATTCCCTGTAGTGTGTTGCCACTTTAGTATCTTCTCAGTTAACTTAGGGGACAGCTAATGATTAGTCAGAGATTGCCTTAAATGCCTCAGATGAATAACTTGAGTTATTATCCTTTTTGTATATTGTTTGATTTGATTTAATAATATTTTTTGAGTATTTTTGTGTCTATATTTATGAAAGATATTTACTTGTAGTTTTCTTTAATGTCTTTGTCTAGTTTTAGTATAAGGGTATTGCTGTACTCGTGAAAGTGGTTTCAAAGATTTACTCTTTTGTTTGCTGCAGAATTGTTGTAGAGTTGATATTATCCTCCCTTAAATTATGGGTGTATATCCTCAGTGAAACCTCCTGGACCTGAAGCTTTCTTTATTGTAAGGTGTGAGATAATAAAATATATATATTTTTCTAGAATAAATATTTATATTTGCTGTGTATGTTTGTGTGTGTGTGTATATATATACGTATACATGTATGTGTGTGTATATATTTATATCTCCACCCCTCGTTCCTGGCACAGAACTCCTAAGCCCCTTGTAATTTCCTAAGTGATAGGAGCACTACGAGCATCTTTTATTCTGATATTTGGTCTTTGTCCTTCATTCCTGACACTGAGTTCCTAAATCTCTTGGAATTTCCTGGGTGATAGCAGTGTCTTTACCCTTTATAGTATAATAAACTGATAAATGTAAGTAAGTGTTTCCTGGAGTTCTGTGAGCTATTCTGGCAAACAATTGAATCCAAGGGGGTAGGAGTCATGGGAACTTTCCATTTGTAGCCAAGTTGGACAGAAGTTGTGGATACACTGGGGACCTACTACTTGCCATTGGCATCTGAAGTTGGTGGCAGTCTCATGGAACTGAGTCTTTAAACTGTGGGATCTGACACTATCTCCAGGTAGATAACCTCAGAATTGAGTTAAATTGTGAAATACCCAGCTGGTGTCACAGAGAATTGCTTGGTGTGAGGAAAACCCCCACACGTCTGGTGTCAGAAGTGTTGTGAGTGTAGTAGTAGTGTGAGAGTACAGAAGAAACACACTGGAGAAGTGATATTTCCTACAGAGGAGGCTTTTTGCTATTAATTTAATTCATCAAGTTATCTATTTCTTCTTGAGTGTGATGTGGCAGTTTATAGCTTTCAACAAATTTGTGCATTTCCTATCATCTTGTCAAAATTATGGACTTGTTATTCTTTTCGTGGATCAGTTTTAGCTAGAGTATTATCAACTTTATTAATATTGTGAAAGGATCCACTTTTGGTTTCATTATTTTGTCTATTCTTTTTTGTTTTCAATTTTTCAATTTCATAATTTTCTGCATTTACCATTATTTTCCTTGCTCTGGTTGCATAGGGTTTAATATGCTTTTCCTCTTCTGGTTTCTTAAGTTGGAAGTTTAGATCATCGATTTCAGTCCTTTCTGATTTTCTACTATAAGAATTTAATGCAATAAATTTTGCCCTACGTATTGGTTTAATGGCATTCTGTAAATTGCAAAATGCATTCTTATTTTCATTTAATTCAAGATATTTTTTAATTTACTTTTGCCTCACGGGTAATTTAGAAGTATATTATTTATTTTTTCCAAATATTTGGGGATTTTGCAGTTATCTTGCTGTTATTGATTTATAGTTTAATTCCGCCATGGTTAGGGAACATACTTTGTATGATTTTAATTACCTAAATTTGTTGATTTTTGTATTATAGGACATATTTTGCTATATCTTGGTCAATGTTATATATGTACTTTAAGAGAAACTCTATTGATGTTTGAGGGTGCAGTGTTTCATAAATATTGTCAAATTGCTAGATTATACTGCTTGGGATTTTCTATCTTCTTGTTCCATTGATTATTAAAGAAGAGGATTTGAGTCTCCAGTAAAATTGTGAACTATTCCATTTCTCCCTTTGGTTGTATCATTTTTTGCTTCATGTATTTTTAAACTCTCTTGTTAGATGTATGCAGATTTAGGATTGTTATGTCTTCTTGGTGAATTAGCCTATTTATCATAATGAAACGTCTCTCTTCATCCTGATGTATTTATTGTTCTGAAGTTTACTTTGTCTAAGATAGCCATGCTTCTTAGCATGGTTTTTCAGTCAAGATTTCTTTTGATTAATGCTTGCATAACATATCTTTTTCTATTCTTTTACTTTTAACCTTTCTATTTCCTCATATTTAAAATGATTTCCTATAGACAGCATGTAATTAGATCTTGTCTTTGAAAATATTCTATCTTTCAATTTCATTAATTTATGTGTTTAGACCATAGTTTGGCAAACTTTTTTCATAAAGGGACAGATAAATATCTAAGCTTTGCAGGCCTTATGGTCTCCTTCCCAAGTACTTTACTGGTGTTGTATGATAGCGGCCATAGAAATAGGTAACGGTACAATCATGGCTGCTTTCCAATAAAACTTTACTTAGATGGCAAAGCAGATTTGTCCTGTGGGCTGTAGTTTACTCATCCTGATTTAGACCATTTACACTTAATATTATGATCAATATGGTTGGCATTGAAGCTGCAAGATCTTATTTGTTTCCTCTTTGTTGCATCTGTTCTATATTTCTTTTTTCCTTTCTTTTTCTGTGTACTTTTGGATTGAGTCGTTTTTATTATTGCGTTTTATCTCCAATAGTGGCTCATGATTTATACTGCTTTTTAATTTTTTAAACAATCGTCTTGATGTTTACAATATACATCTTTAATCACATCTACTTTCAAAAACATGTTATACTGCTTTACATATAGTGTATGGACCTGTCAACAGTATACTTCTAATTCCTCCCTCCCATATTTTGTGCTCTTATTGCCATACATTTTATTTTTATATGGACCATAAACCTACTACATATTGCTACTATTTTTCCTTTAGAGTACCAATTACCTTCTTGTAGAGGGGATCTCTGAGATTTTTGGAACTGTGGCTTGAATATTTTCATTATTTTTGGAAAAAATCTTGGCCAATATATCTTCAAATATTTCTTCTAGCCCATTTGCTCTCTCTTTTCTTGAGTTCCAATACCTGTATGTGAGATCTTTTGTTATTGTCTCACAGTTCTTGGAATATCTCTTCTCTCTCTCTTGTTTTTTTACTCCTTTTTCTTTTTATGTTTTACTTTGGATAATTTTTATTGGCCCATCTTTAAGTTCACTGATTCTATCCCTAGCTGTGTCGAGTATATTGGGGAGCACATTGAAGGCATTCTTGTTTCTGTTACTGTACTTTTTATTTCTAACATTTCCATCTTGTTCTTTCTTAAAAGTTTTCATCTCTCTACTAAAATTTCCCATCTGTTCGTGCATGCATGTTGACCATCTTTTCCATTACAGACTTGGAAATACTAATTTTAATTATATTAAATTTCCTATCTAGTATTTCTACCCTCTGAGTCATCTTTCTATCTTCTCTTCTTGGTTGCTTTTTATTATAACAGTGTTATTTACATATTTTGTTTTTTGTATGTCTCATATTTTTTTATCGAATGCTGGATATACTGTGTAATACATACAGGGGTAAATAGTATTTATTCCTAGAACTGGACATGCCTCTTTTCTCCTAATAATAGACTACTAGGTTTTTAGTGTGTGTGATTTAGAGAGTTGATTCAATTTAGTTAGGAATTGAGCTGAGTTTGGCTTTTATTGTTACCATAAGTACATCTCTAGTTTTAAATATCTTTAGTATTGCCTTGAGTTTATGGTGGGACCTTGGCCTCCACTCTCAGCTTTTTAACTGCTCTATGTGTCTTGTCACAGAGGGTTTTTTTCTTCATAAGCTTGCCTTCCCTCCAGTGGTAAACTTCTATCCCTTGTCACTGGTTGCTTTTGCTAGGCTGGTGGTAATTGCATGAGAGATTCTTTGTTATCCTGGTCCATCCTTTGTCATAACCAGGGCCCATGTCCTTGGATCTCAATAGTGGGTCTTTCTTGGTGATTTTTCTCCTTTTCCCAGAGGCAGTCAAACTCTGACTTGTATCTTTGGTAGGTCCTTTGAAGAAGAGTTTCCTAAACTTTTCCCTTTATTGGGAGATGTCTAGTGACCTATGGCTAAAATAATTTCCTCCTCCTGCCCCATAGGTAGAGGAGTTTTTTAACCCTTCCTCCAACCACAAAGTATCTTCACCTGTACACCAAAGATGAAAGAGTTTCTTGGCCTTTCCCAAGTAGCATAAGGATTTTCACTTTGTGGGAATAGAGTCTGAGTGCGGCTCCATGCACCTCATGCAGCTTTGACCAGTCCCCTCTTCCAGACCTGTACCATTATGGAAGTCTTTCTGTGGAGCTTTACTCTGTCCCTAATCTTTCTTTGATGATCAAGTCTAAGTCTTTAGAGTTGAGCCTATGAAAAGGTGAAAACTCCCCTTTTGTCTGTAACTACCATGAGTTCTATACTTTCAAGCTTGTACAACTCAGCCTTTAGCTATGTGTGTGAAATTTTACCAGAACTTTTCCTTGCCACATATATGGCTCCTGGCATGTCTTCATCTTGTACTCTGTCACAGATGACTCAGCAATTATATCTCCTCTTTACTTGGAGCTACTTGAATTCTTTAGATTTCAGTTTATGTGACTTTCTAATCATTTTTTGTGTAGCAGTGACACTTTCCAGCTTTCTGTATCATAGATAGAAGCAGAATTACCCCATCATCTTTCAGTAGAGGCAAAAATTAATCTAGTATGACTTTTCAGGAGTATATTTAGCTGAATTCTATATCTCCTCCAATTATTTCGCATAATTATCTAATTCAAATGATGACTTCTAGACTGATCGGCAATTTTCAACATTCTAAAATATCAAAGTTTTCAAATTGGAAGAGTTCACAAAGATCATTTATTCCAACTCTTTAAATGTATGGAAGGGTAAACCAAGGCTCAGAAAGGTAAGGTGATTTGGTAAAAATTACTCAGATAGCTAGTGGTAGAGATAGAACTTAAATTCTCAATCCAGTTCTTGCCATACTTGCTATCCTATTAGATTACAAACAATAAAAATTCTGTATTATTTATTAGGTGTAAATTTTGTTTTGGATTTGTTTGTTATAACACTAGGAAGGTTGTGAACCTAATTAACTAACTGGGAGATTGGAGGGCTTACCATAGAATGGTTCTTCATTGATCTCAGGCTCCCTATTTATGGGACATAAAGCCCTTTCTCCAAACACATCAATTCATCATTTAATTCATTCTTTTAACAAATATTTATTAAGCTCCCACTATCTATCCGGCACTGTGCTGGGTGTTAGACATCAGTAAACTAATGTGGCATAGTTGCTGCGCTAATGAGGTTACAATCTAATGACATAAACCAAAAATCAAATAAGCACACTAATATATGCACACACAAACAGAGGAAAATGATCTGAAAAAATGTGACACCACGAGAACCTATAGTGAAGTAATCTAACCTAGACTTGAATGGGTGGATTTGAGGGTAAAAGCGAGAGGTCATCTCAGGAAAATTACTTGACAAAATTATATTTGAGCTGAGCTCTGAAAGATGAAAATATGTCTATAAAAGATGATTAGGGAGCAGGTGGATGTGTGAAGAATTGTGGAATGAGCTAGTAGCATATTCAAATGCCCTATTTTGGGAGGGAGTGAAAGCACATTTAAATAAATGAAAATTCATCTGGAGTGAAGAGAACAAGGGAGACTGTGGTTTGCGATGAAGCTGGAAGTATGAGTAGAGTCCAGACCATGCATGGCACTGTAAGCCATGTTAAGTTTTGTTTCTATTCTAATAGCATTTTGAAACATTTCAAGGATTTTAAGTACAGGGCTACCTAATCAGAATTGCATTTTGTAAATATCATTCTGATTACAGTGTTATGAAAAGTTTAGAGAGGTCCTGAAGGGAAGCCAGGAGTTAGGCGATTCTTGCAGCACTAGCCCAGGAGAAAATTTCTAGTAGCTCAGAATCAAGAAGGGAAATGGCAGTTGAGAATTGGAGAAGTGGATGGATTTGAAAGATATTGGGAGGTAAAGTAAACAGGATTTGATAACTGGTTGAGGAAGGAAGAAAAGTGAGGGAAAAGGAGTTGTCAAGGCTGACTCCCGGGTTTCTAGATTTATGATGTTTTCCACTAAATGAAATAGGAAACAATGGAAGAAGATTAGGTTCAGGGATGGAGGATCACCAAGTTTCAATCTTAGTCCTGCAGCATTTGAATTTCCTTGGAAATAACCTAAAGGATATGCCAATTAGATAACTGCATTCATAATTATGGACTGCATAAGAAAGTCCTATGATGTAAATAAAGATTTGAGATGTGACACCATATAAATGGTCAGTAGTACAGTTTCAGGCCTGGATGAGTTGGCCTCAGAAGAGAATATATAATGAGAGAACAAGAGAGCCTGGGATTCAAAGTGGACAAACTGCAATATTTAATTAATGGATAGAGAAAATGAGCCTGCAAAGAAGATAGAAAATGAGTGGCGAAGCGGAGAAGAGAAAATTCTCCAACAGGAAAGAGGAGTTGTTCTGTTTGCTTTGTGTGAGGAAGCCAAGGGAAAAGAATCTTTGATAATGTAAAGTGTGGTCATAAGGATAATATACTGCTAAGTCAAGTAAGGTGAAGATTCAAAAATGGCTATTAGAACTATTGACACAAAGTCACAGGTGACCTCAGGAGGAGAAGTTTCAACAGAATGATAAGGGCAGAAATCAAATAAATTCAACAGAGGAGTCGGGGAGACTTCTGCGATGGAGAGAGTTAAGGTGGTAGCTGGAGAAAATGTGGAATTAAGGGAGGTTGTTTTCACATAGACAAAGTTTCTCATCCTACCACTGAATCTCCTGCGATTGCGTTGAGCACTTCAGATATCCCTCTTTCACCAGTGTATGCTCTTATGACTCCTTACCACATTGTCTGCATTTGTACATCTGTATGTGACAAAATTTCTGCTCTTGAAATCTTCTATAAACTCTCATGCAATTTATTTTTCACCAATATTTAGATATTTAACTACCTTTCCCATCTGCAATATCTTGGAGATTACTAGAAAACTGGTAGTGCTTGGCTTTGCCCAAGAGACAATTGGAAAGGTTCTAGGCTTTGTACTATGTATTCCAGAAACCACATGCTCATTTTTTTGTGGTGCAGGAAAGGCATAATGACATAGGTGGCATCTTTGATTAGACTTAAAATAACATACCTTTCCCACTCAGAACTTAATTTGTCTGGTGTACTGAGATTTTGTTTTCAGTAACAAAGTATAGTCCAGACAACAAAAGCTCAAAATTGCAAAGGGGAGTCTATCTTGATTTTGTCTATAGAACAAAGACACCAGTAAGTATATGACAGATGAACTGTGCTTTCAGCTGTCTCTACTTCCAAATAGATTAAGTGTTTCCTTTCTACAACTGATTAAGGAAAAATTATGGAGTTGAATAATGAAAATACTTTAAATACTGAAATAATTGTATTTATGATTATGTGGACACAGCCTTTTGACTAAATACACTAAAAGATGAAGCAATACATGGAAAGAGCTTCTCTTAGAGAGTCGCATTGTTGCTTAACAAGACACACAGCTGCATGCGTTTCTGGTCGATTTTTCTGTTGCACTGAGGTCTCAGCTTTCCTCACCCTTGTTGAGTCAGTGACCATTCATCTAGTTACATTCCATCAGCCAAAATTCTGTCAACACTTCTAAAATGATTTTGCCTGTTACCTCCTTTCCTATTCTCTTTGTCTTTGTGAATTAAAACTTTTTGTACCTTTATCGTAGTGTTTCAGAAGGGCATGTTTGAGCTGCCGTATTAACTAGATATTTAAATACATTTTAAGACTTGAGCAAAGCATTTTTTAAAAAACAGTGTTGTTCAGTGCAATTTGACAAAATAATTCCTTTTAAAATAATATATCTTATCACTAGTCTCATTTCAGATGGCTGTAGCTTCATAACTTTTTCTTTCTTTCTTTCTTTCTTTCTTTTTGAGGAAGATTAGCCCTGAGCTAACTACTGCCAATCCTCCTCTTTTTGCTGAGCAAGACTGGCCCTGAGCTATCATCCGTGCCCATCTTCCTCTACTTTATATGTGGGATGCCTACCACAGCATGGCTTTCTAAGCAATGCCATGTCCACACCCAGGATCCATACCGGCAGACCCAAGGCCACCAAAGTGGGATGTGTGCACTTAACCGCTGTGCCACCAGGCCAGACCCCTAGCTTCATAATTTTTTAGTCAGCAATTTGTTCATCCTTCTGTCAAATATTCTGAAACTGTTGAAAGGTTTTCCCTAAAACATCCACTTTACCTAATAATGAGTTTTTATATTTGGATACATAATTGGATTGGACACATTGGCAACTTCTTTTGAATCAAATGCATAGCTCCACTTAAAACTGGTGCCATTATTATGCCAAATAAGTTAATGCTTTAGTCATATAACTTGTATTTAAGGAACTAACAAAGAAAACTAAATGGCAATACAGAATGAAAGAATGGCTTCAAAAAATGTTTCTTTTAAGTTGAGAGGTATTTGAATTTCATTTGTGTATTACGATTTGGAAGAATTCAATATGTTAGAGCTGAAAGTGAAGTTCACATGACAGTAAAACCTTTAGAGATCTATCAATGCATTTCAAAAGGCCACATATTCTAAACATGTACTTTTGCAGTGACATGATAGTCGATGAGAACTCACAGTTTATGGAGGTTTTCTCTCATTTAAATTTCTGTGGTAGGACTGAATAGACATTTTTATGAAGTTGAATTTTTATGGTTTAATTTAGAGTGAAGGACAGAGTAGATAATACACACAAGTACAGTAAAAATGCACATAAATGAATGCAGGGGGAAGAATAATGATTTTATTGTATCTTCAAGGAGAAACTGAGAATAAATTCATGTAAATCAGCCCTTTAGGGAAACTTACAATCTTAATTAAAATATTTAGTTACATGGATTTGGCCTTCCCTTCTCCTTTTTTAGAAAATATAAGAAAGACAGTGGTTGGCTGAAATTTTGTGTTATTACTCAGAACAAATGAGAATATAGTTTTGTTTTCTGACTTCTTTCTTATTTGACCATAGATTTACAAATATGCCCCACTGACTCTCAGGAAAAATCTGATCGATATTATATGTGAGTCCTCCTTAATCTTACCAAATACAATTTGATCATCAGGGAGGAGGCTTAGAGCCTGAGGTTTGAAAACAAAAAAAAAGATGAAAGAGAAAAACTCAGCCAATCTACCAACATTGAGTCAATACCCCTTCCAACACATGCATTCCAAGATAGTGAATGATCCTCGAACAGCTGTCCAATGTCAGGATGAAGCAGGATGGCTGAAAACAAGGACAAAAGAAATGCTTGAAAGTGTAGAGAAGCATATTCTTTCTGTAGCCAATTAGGCTATACCAGAAGCTCTGCTGAACTCACTCAGTATTCAGCGCTCAGAGCAGTCATGGTAATCCAGGGTAATGATTTGAAACAAATTTAGTCTGAGAGATTGGCAAGTCTATCTACTGACAACCTTTTCTGATTTTAACTGCTAACCTAGTTGGATTTCTAAGCATGGTCTGCTCCTACATTCCCTGTCACTATGTTCTGCCCATCTGTCAAGATAACCAAGTGCCCACTTGCACTGTCCTAATCAGTGGCTAAGGTGGGAAAAATGAGCCCCAACACAAAGCCTAATACCTCCTTCTAAGGCTTGATGAGATATATGCATCCATTTTATGCATCTTATAAAAATCCAGATATTGAAAACATTATTGTAAGAAATGGTTGAGTAAGAGGGTTTTGAGAAGTGAGGTTGGGCCAAATAGAGAAAGCATTACTTACACAAGGTAAATTTGACAAGTGCAGTCATATATTGTAATACAGTTTATAATTATTTGTGTATATATTTTCGTTGCTTCTTGAAATTAGGCTTTGTAGCAGTTTTGCCAATTTTGGGCTAGAAATACGAGATTTGATTTTTAATTGTAGCTGACAGGATATTTTATTACTATGCAGGACGAAGAAATAAAAGAGCAAAAGGTCGCTTTGTTAAATGGAAAATAGTAATTACTAAACCCTTCTCTTGGGGATTTGTAATGTACAGTATCAGTATTTGAACACACTGAGAAGTCCTGGAGCTAAAGGACCCTGTTTAAACTGCTTTCAAAGTTAAATCACCATATTTGCACAGATGAAGACTTTTCACATGAGAGAAGTTTTTTTTTAATGTCAGCTCGAGTGGTCTCAAAAGAATCAAAAATTTACCATTCTACCCATTTTGTAATTAGAATTGCTTGGAATAATGTTAAATTATTTATGACAAAGCCATGATATTATAGCCAGGTTTTTAAGAAAATACTTCCAAAGTTATCTTCATGAACGATTTTGCTTGATATTGACATGACACTGAGTTTTAAGTGCATTAGCTAATGACTAGATTTATTGCTGTTGAAACATTTCATTTTCACAGGCCTTAGTGTAGAACCCAGAGGTTCTAACTTTCAACTACAGATCTTCCTTGACTTATGATGGGGTTGCGTCCCAATAAACCTGTCACAAGTTGAAAATATTGTAAGTCAAAAATGCATTTAATATCCCTGACCTACTCAACATCATAGCTTAACCTAGCCTACCTTAAACGTGCTCAAAACACTTATGTTAGCCAACAGTTGGGCAAAATCATGTAACACAGAGCCTAATATTATATAATAAAGTGTTGAAAATATCATGTAATTTATTGAATCCTGTACAGAAAATGAAAAACAGAATGGTTGTATGCTTACGGAGTAACTGTTATTGGTTGTTTACCCTCATGATTGGGTGGCTGACTGGGAGCTATGGCTGCTGTCACTGCCCAGCATCACAAGGGAGTATTGTACTGCATATTGCTAGCTCAGGAAAAGATCAAAATTCATAATTTGAAGTACAATTTCCAAGTAGTACACTTTCTCACCATTGTAAAGTCAAAAAAGTCGTAAGTTGAACCATCATAAGTCGGGGACCTTTGCCCTATAAGCAAGCTGGGTCAGAGGCCCACAATATTCTCAGCTTGCCATACCCGCCTACTTGAAAAACAGTTTCTGCAATATGGGACTAGGGAACAAGGGATAAAACAATGCTGACAGCTTGCCCCTCCCAGAGTTAAACTGCAGCTCCAGACTGGGAGTTGGAGGGAGAGAGAACCTGTCTTCTTGATGGCACATGCCCAGAGTGGGGCCAGAGCTTGAATAATAAGCTGGAGGTTGAGGAGTCCAGCTGTATATCAAAATCCTGTGTGTAATCTTTCAGACCCAACAATAGGCAATTACAAAACCTTTACCTGGCAGGCCTCCTGGGGAAAAGCTCCCCTCCCCACCCCAGACTTGTACAGCCAGTGCACCACAGTCTCTGGAGGGAGTTGCAGTCGAGGACTAAGGTGACCCCCAGGCCAGCCATGCTCATATACATATCTGCATTCCCAGCCAAGATGCCTCCATTCAGGAGCTTCCTTAGCTGGGGGGCCTCCATTGAGGCACTTTTCAGGCACCTCTGCTAAGACCTCCTTATAAGGGAGCTTCCACTAAGATACTTTTCCCTTCTCTGACTCAGTACATTTGACATCTGACTCCCTCTTAGCCTTTCCTCCTCTCCTGACCCCTAGTTCTCAGTAGGGACATTTTGTCCAGGGCTCTTTGGCAGTGAGTTGATCCCCCTACCTGCACTGCGTGCCATCTGACTGATGCTCACCCTGTGCCATTGCCAGGGGGAGAAATAGGACATTTGGGAGCCAGCACTTTTTTTTTCTTTGTCCCTTGCCCACACTATCACCGTAAGTAAATAAAGGCTTGACTGTTACTTTCAGTTTGACTCCTTGTCCTAAGTGATCATCTAAACACCTGGTAGCTAGACATGGCGTGGTGAGTAATGGGCTAGGTCATGGCTCAAATGTCACAGATTCATGTTTTTCTTACTGAAATTTAGTAGATTTTCTTGAAGGAATGTCTCTTCATTTACTGTATGTCTTAAGGGCAGTTTACAGAGAATTTAAATGACTTTTATATAATTTTTACCAGTGAGACTGTAGTTTTTTTTGGAGAGAGAGTCCACCTAGTTCTTAACTCCATCATTGCAGAAGTTTTATTTATATTCCTAAGTTATATTCTGGCTAAAGTCGATAATCATGTTACCTCAGCACATGAAGACTTCTTAAAAAACAAAGTTTGAAAATTCTCAAACAAAAGAAAATGAATTAATGTCAAAAATAAAACAAAAATTGAGTCATTTGAGCTTATTAAAATTAAATAAAAATGAAGACCAGACTCGACAATCCCCTGAGTAGAGAAAATGATTGAAGTCATGTGAGCAAAACTTAAATCTAGCTTATTTCATGATCATAATCAAAACTTTCATTATTTCTTATAAATGCCTCTGATAATCATAAAGGAAATTTAAGTCGTCTTCCTAAAAATGGTATAAGATCATCACTATTAACCAATTGCCTGCCATCTGGAAGCCCCCATTGTAATAACCAATTACTGTAAAGGTTAAATAACTTCTTCATTTTCACTTTATAAACTGTCCTGTAATATCACGGTACTGAGCTTCATATCAGTTTTGAATTTGAAAGCTCCTAGTTAACAAAATTTTCTTATATGCACAATAAACCCTTACCAAAGACTGTTTATCGATTTGGTGGTTTTGATTTTGCTGTTTCTGGATTTTTGACAGGCTATACTGTTTATGTGTTAGATGCCATGAGGAGGTAACTGAGCAAAAGGAAAAATGGTGTACCATGCAATCACTGCTACATACTTTCCAAAGGGCGGGTATCGCTAATATACAAGCTATAGTTTAAAATCGGTTCTCCTTACATAGGCCAAAAATACTTCCAATGGCTTTAAGAGTTATTTCCAGGAAGACATATTAGAAGTTATTTGCCAGTACAACGAAGACTAGCAACACTCCCTCCCCAAATAGGAATGCATTAGATCCTCTCCCAGAGCAACTGAGAAAAAGTATCATTTGTCATCTCCACTGCATTGTGATATCTTTGATGAAACATAGGGAATGTGTTTTATCCGTCTTTGTATTCCTCTCAAGACCCTCACATTATGCTCTCTAGGAACCAGAATACATGGTGGTTGTTAAACAGAATTTAATTTTATCTTTTCCTAGATAAAAAAGGATTTAGGCTCAGGCATAATGGCACCTACTCTTGCTTGTTAGTAGTTATGATAATTGAATAAATATTTGATTTAATGTTAAGTATTTGAAGACTCATTGATATGTATTGTGTGTTGTGTTGCAGTATGATGGCTGACCTTATTTTATGTTCCTCATAGTCTCTTGTTTGGAAATAACTGAAACATCTTAAAACCCCATTGAGAGCATTGTGTATATCCCATTGAATGCTATAGTTCATCTTTAAAAACATACTGCATTTTTTCTGCCCTAAGTCTTTTCTTTGGCACTATCTCATGATATGCTAAGATTTCTAAGCAAAACATTTACCCATTGTTGAAATAAATGGTGCAGATTTAAGTGCCTACATTCAGGATGCCAGTTTTATAGCCTCCACTCACCCACGTCATCAGCAGGCTGAAATACACATAGGCAACCTGTCCCTGCATCAATCCAGTAATCAAGCGATTAATAGATATTCAGATATTTCCAATTTGGGGGAATCCTTTATTGTGTTCTTCAGTTAAGACTTAAAGTATGTAGATATTTTGGGGATGTAACATGACCACAGGGTGGATCAACTTAAAAGGAAAATTCCTAAGCAGTTGAATGAAGCATAAACAGCAGATAGGGTACAGGAATTACTTTAGCTTTGGCAGCTAATTGCTCCTCTCTAAGCAGTTAGTACTTGTGACAGCTCTGTAACCAGGGATAACGAGATCATATTCTCATTTGTTCTATATCGTAATCTTCTGGGCTCTAAGCGTGTCTCATGGGGATTTACAGGCTGCCCCTATAATTAAGTCAAATTTTATTTATTATTCTATAAGGAAGTTACCACTCCTACTACAACTTATCATAAGTGCACTTTTTTCAGAACCCTTGCAAAGTTTGTCAAACAAGCCCTCACTGAACCCCATCTACTCCATTACACTCTGCAGCCTGTATATTTTTTTGCAAACTGCACTATCTGAGCAAAAAATATACTCTGAAGTATGTTTTTCTTTTACATCTGATACCTACATTGGACTCTGAGTTTGAGTATAAATATATTCAATGATATTCAAGGCATTCAATGATAATATAGATGCAATAGATGATAATATCTCTCTTCTTTCCCTCTTTTCTCCTTTTAAATAAACTTTATTCTTTTAGAGCCATTTTAGGTTCACAGAAAAATTAAGCCTTTTTGCTTTGTACTTTGTACAAAGAGTTCCCATATAACTCCTGCCCCACACATGCACAACCTCCCCTACTATCAACATCCTTTACATTTGTTATCATTGAGAAACGTATATTGACACATTATTATCATCCAAAGTCCATAGTTTACATTAGGTTTCACTCTTGGTGCTGTACATCCTATGGGTTTGGACAAATACATAATGACATATATCCACCATTACAGTATCATACAGAATGGTTTTACAGCCCTACAAATCTACTCTGCCTATTCATCCATCCTTTCTCCCTAATCCTTGGCACCACTGATCTTTTTACTGTCTCCATAGTTTTGCCTTTTCCAGAATGTCATATGGTTGTAATATGACAGTAGGTAGCCTTTTCAGATTGGTTTCTTTCACTTAGTAATACACACTTAAGACTCGTCCCTGTCTTTTCATGGCTTGATAGCTCATTTCTTCTTAGTGCTGAACAATATTTGGATTGTCTGAATGTGCCAGTTTTTTTTATCCACTCACCCACTGAAAGACATCTTGATTGCTTCCAGGTTTGGGCAATCATGAATAAAGCTGCTATAAACATCTATGTGCAGGTTTTTGTGTGGACGTAAGTTTACAACTAATTTGGTGAATACCAAGGAGTGCGACTGCTGGATCATATAGTAAGAGTATGTTTAGTTTTATAAGAAGCTTCCAAACTATGCCATTTCACATTCCACCAGCAATGAATGAGAGTTCCGACTGCTCCACATCCTCACTAGCATTTGGTATTCCCAGTGTCCTAGATCTTGGCTGTTCTAATAGGTATGTAGTGATATCTCATTGTTGTTTTAATTTGCATTTCCCTAATGACATACAATGTGGAGCATCTTTTCGTTATGCTTATTTACCATCTGTGTATCTTCTTTGGTCTTTCCTTCGTTGTTTTTCTTCAAACTTTATCACCTAGTTTATCCCTTTCACACTAAAAATATCTCTAAGTCTTCATACTCTAATCCTCTGGTGGTAACTAACTTCGGACTCCTAACCTTGAAATTAGGTCTTTACTTTCTGTAAAATTCCTTATCATGTAGTTGGGAACAACTGGTTTCCTGGAAGTACTGCCTCTATTCCTCTAAAATAATGGAAATTTCTGGATCGATCTATGATGCTCCTTAGTTTCCTCACATTAAAGAATTTTAAAAATTGTCAGTGACTGACACTGACGACTCTTTAGCATTTTTAACTATTAGTTCTACTGAACATAATGCGTGAGATTTACGGGTCTTCAATTCTGCTACTGAGGATGATCATAAATCAAATATGATCGTCACAGGACTAATTGAAGTTGATATTTTATTCCCCCAGCATAACTCTTTTTCTTCAACAACAGGCTCCTAAGCTTCAACTTGATTTAAATATTTTCATACATATATAGTTACCCTCTCCATTTCTGAGCAGCCTCATTTTGGGGGGGGAAGAATAAAAGGAGATGCCAGGATTATGGTCCCAAGATCGCTCAGAGTAATCACGAAAAGTATTTCAGTAAATGTTTGTTGACATAATTCTTTCCAGATATCTAGAAATACAAGAAGGGAAAAAAAATGCAGTCACCAGCAAGTTTGGATGATGAGTGAAAAATCACTACAGATGAGCTCTTTATATTCAGCAGCAATTTTCAGGCAGTTCCCACAACAAACAGCACTAAAATGAGGATCCTGATAGCAACTGCTAACTTGACATCTTTCTTGGTAGTTTTATATGATTTCAGAGTATGATGTCTACTCATCATTTGGTCTTATATCTATTTTCTGATGGAAGAACATCTTCAAGAAGTGGCTTTCAAATTTAGTTGACCAAAATCCTCAGTGAGAAATGCGCTTTACATTTCAAGCCATGTATATATATGCACATATACAAACAGAAACAGAAATCTTACCAGACAATACCTTTGCTGGTGATGAACAATGTACTCTCATATTTTCTATTCTACTCAATTTCATTTTAAAAATGCTCACAACAAACTTCATTGTTTTAATTACCCACCAATGGGTTGCCAACAGCAATTTGGTACGTATTTTTATAAGGTTCTCACACATCCATGTAGGGCAGAGTATTAACATAAAATATTTGGAACGCTTCATGGGAGTTTTGTCTCTTCTCTTCCATTTATTAATACTATTGTTTTATTTGGCCATTCTGATAGGTGTGTCACGGTATCTAATTGTGGTTTTAATTTGCATTTTCCTAGTGGCTAATGATGTTTAACATCTTTTAATCTACTTATTTGTCATCAGCATATTCACTTAGATGAAATGTCAGTTTTTAATTTTGATGAGATCTAGTTTGTAAAGTTTTCTTTTCATGGATTGCCCTTTCGGTGTCGATTCTAAGAACTCCTTGCTATACTTAGATCCTGAAGAATTTCTTGTATTTTTTTTTCTAAAAGCTCTATAGTTTTACTTTTTAAATTTAATTTCATGACTCATTTTGAGTTAATATTGCATGAGATACTAGGTTAAGGTAGATGTTCATCTTTTTTTCCTAGTGATGTCCAATTTCTCTGGCACCATTGGTTGAAAAGAATATCCTTCCATGGAACTGCGCTGGCACCATTTTTTAAAAGGGGGTTAGGTTGGGCATATTTGTGTGGGTCTACTTCTGGCTATTCTATTCTGTTCTATTGACTTATGCATCCATTCATCCATCATACCACACTGTCTTGATTATATAATAGGTCTTAGTATCAAGTGGAATGTTTCTGCCCACTTTTTTCTTCTTTGTCAAGATAGTTGTAGCAATTCTAGAGCCTACGGTCCTCCATGTAAGTGTTATAACAAGATTGTCTACAATTACAGGAAAACATTCTGGAGTTGTGACAGGAATTTGTGGGGGCCTGGAATTGGCCACCCCAAGATACGTCTCTTTGACCTTATCTCTAGAAACTCTTAATCAATGGGGAAGGCAAGGACTTAAATCTGCATTTGTTTATTGTGCTTGTCTGGCAACCTCCTGTGACTGACTCCCCCTACCCCCAACATCCTCCTTTGTCTTCAGCTGGATATGATATTTCAGCTGTGGGTGTTTTGGCCATTTTGGTGAGCTGCTCGGCTTGCCTGAGCCTCTCCCATCTATACATTGACAAATAGAAATAGCAATCAATAGGATATATCGGAATACATGAGGAAGCCATTTGGTGTAAACCTAATTGGGCCTGACTTTGCTTTTTTGCAAAAGGGCCTGACTGTGGCCATTGAGCACGCACTGTATATCTGCTTTAAACATTTACTATGGCAAGAACAAGGACCCTTGAGATAAAGGTGCAACTTCCCTCCCCCTCCCAATGTTGGTATTTCTTTAAGGATTAAGCATCTTTCCTTAGGCTAGGAACTGATTGCTGTGCTCACCTGTGACCACCCAGCTCGAGACAATAGACTTGCCTCCTGCTACACCCTCCGAGGTAGCAGACCCATTGCCTGCTGTGTCCATCAAGCACTGTGCTGACAGGGCAATCTTGTGACTATTGTGGGAGGGACATTTCAATCATATGTGAAACATCCTATTTGGGGGTACATAACCACTCTGTGCACCCCACTTCTTCAGTGCACCCCACTTCTTCAGTGCACCCCACTTCTTTGGTGCCCTTCCTTCCTTTGGGAAGAAAGGCCCCAGGCCATGGTCCTCATAAAGCTTTGTTTAATTTTCTCCTGCTGTTCTGTCTCATGTGAATTTAATTCATTCTCCCACCAGACGAACCCACATTGTGTAGAGGAAATGTCTTCCTCCCCTACAAATTGCCTAAATGTATAGATAAATATGGGTAAAATTGGCATCTTTACAATGTTGAGTCTTCCAACACATGAACATGATATGTCTCTCAGTTTATTTAAGCCTTCTTTGATTTTTTTCATCAGCACATATCGTTTTCAGTATATAGATCCTGTACAGATTTTTAAAATGTATATCTAAGTATTTCACTGTCTTTGGAGAAATTATAATGGTAATTATGTTATTAATTTGGAGATATTGGTGTATAGTTTTCTTTTTTGTTCTGTATTTGTCTGGTTTTAGAATCAGAGTAATACTAGCCTCATAAAATACGTTGAAAAGTTTTGCCTTCTCTTCTATTTTCTGGAATAGAGTGTATAATAGATGATAATTTTTTTAAAAGTTTGATAGAATTCCCCAGTGAAACCATCTGATTTATTTTGCTCTTCTTTCTCTAGATTCTTAAGGTAAGGACATAGACTATTGATTTGAGACCTCTCTTTTTTTCCAACACAAGTATTTAGTACTATAGCTTACACTCACAGCACTGCTCTAGTTGCTTCCCACATACTTTGCTATTTTCATGTTCATTTTTTTCTATTTTGCAAACTTCCTTTGAGACTTACTCTTTCACCCATGTATTGTGTAAGATTGTGCTGTTTAATTTCTAAGTGTTTGGAGATTTTCCTTTTGTCTTCTTGTTATTGATTTCTAATTTGATCTCATTATGGAAAGAGAAAGTATGTACAAATGTGTATTCTGCTGTTGTTGGGTGAACTGTTCTATAGACATCAGTTGGATCCTATTATATAAATATAAATATTGTTGGCATTGCTGAGTTCTTTTGTATTCTTGCTGATTTTCTTTCTAATAGTTCTGTTAATTGCAGGGTAGGGTGTTGAAGTTATCAACTCTAATTGAGGACATGTCTATTTCTGCTTTCAGTTCTATTAATTTTTGCTTCATCTATTTTGAGGCTTCATCGTTTGCTGCATACACGTCTCAGATCGTTATGTCTTTTTGGTATATTGATCCTTTTATCACTATGTAATGTCCCTCTTTGTCTGTAATAATTTCTTTGCTCTAATGTCTGCTTTATCTGACATTAATATAGCATTCCTGCTTTATTTTGATCAATGTGTGCATGGTATATCTTTTTCCATCCTTTTTCTTTCAACCTACCTATGTCAGGTACTTTGAAGTGAGTTTCTCATAGACAGCATATTGTTGATCATGTGTTTTTGTCTACTTTCCCAAATTCTGTCTTTCACTTCATGTATTTAGACCTTGTATATTAAAGTAATTATAGATATGTTATGGGTTAAGGCTGCCATTGCATTTGTTTCTGTTTATGTCCTCAGTTTCTCTTTTCTTGCCTTTTAATCAGTAACTAGAACGTGTTTTAGGATTTCGCCTGGACTGATCGATTTATAGTTTGTTGAGTATATTGCTTGTATAGTTTCGTTGCTCTTGCTCTAGGTATTACAATATACATATTAACTTAACATAGTCTACTTTGAATGAAGGGTAGAAACCTTTCTTCTGTTAAGGTCCCTTTACCCTCCCCACTTTTTAAATACTGTTGTCTTAAGTATTTCCTTTACATATATTGAGCATCACATCAGATGGTGTTATACATTTTGTTTTAAACACCAAATATGATTTCAAAAACTCATGAGAAGGACATCCTATTATGTATTTTTATCTATCGCAAAGGTCTTCTTTCTCACACCTTCTTTTGTTATCATTTTCCTTTTGTTTAAGAGAAATTCCTTTAGTTGTTATTTAAGCTTATGTTTACTGGAAAAAAATCATCTTAATTTTCCTTTGCCTGATAATATTTGACTTTCCCTTCATTCCTGAAGGACATGTTCACTGGATATAGAATTTGCAGTTATATACTTACACCGTTTATATGTTTAATGTGGTTATTTATATATTATGACATAAATCTGTCCTTTCATTTTTTTCCTATTTGTTCTCTCTGCTTTTCATTCGGTTTTGTTTTTCATGCCTTCCAGTTGGTTGTTTGAACATTTTTTATTACATTTTGAATTGTCTATAGTGTTTTTGTATGTATCTATTTATTTAGTTTTCTTAGTAGTTGCTGTTGCTATTAAACGACATATATCAAACTTATCACTATCTATTCATGCCATCATTCTATCTGTTCAAGTGAAGTGTAGAAGTCTCACCTCCTTTTATGTCTCTGCCTCTCCATTTATAATATAATTATGTTAAATATTTCATCTCTATAGATTTAGAACCATATCAGTGATATAATTTTTGCTTCAACCATCAAATATAGAAAACTCAACAGGATAAGGAAAATCCATTATATTTACCCATAGTTTTGCTTATCATGTTCTTTTTTCATTCCCGATGTTCCAAGATTTCTTCTTTTATAATTTCCTCTCTGTTTAGAGACGTCCTTTAGCCATTCCTTTAGAGTTAGGTCTGCTTGCAGCTTTTTCTTAGATTTCCTTCATCAAAGAATGTCTTCATTTTCCCTTCATTCCTGAAGGATATTTTCATTGCATATAGAATTTGCGACTGACAGATCTATTATTTCACAACTTGAAAAAGTGTTGTGCCACTTCCTTCTGGCCTCTGTGGTTTCACGCCATGGTTTCAGATCACAAATCGTGTCATTAGGCTTGATATTCCCCTATAAGTAATGATTAATTTGTTCCTTCCTGGCTCCCTTCAAAGTTTTGTTTTGTTTTGTTTTGTCTTTCATTTTTGAAGTTTACTTATGATGATGTGTCTTGGCATGAATATCTTTGGATTTATCTTATTTGGGATTTGCTCAGCTTCCAGAATCTCTAGATTTATGTCTTTTGCCAAATTTGGGAAGTTTTTAGTAATTATTTCTTCAAAAAGTATTTCAGTCCTAGTCTCTATCCCTTTTTTCCTTCTGGGACTCCAATGATAAGAATGTAAGTTCTTTTGGACCACAGTTCCTGAGATGCTGTCCTTTTTTTCACTCCTCAGTCTATTTTCTCTGTTGTTCAGATTGTGTAAATGTTATTGATCAGCTTCAAGTTCAGTGATTCTATCGTCTGATCTCCAGTTTATTGCTGAACCCATCCAGTGAGTTTTATGTCTGCCATTGTATTTGTCATTTCTATAATTTCCATTTGTTTATTTTTCCTAACCTCTATTTATGTTTTGAGAGTGTCTATGTTTTCCTTTGTTTTAAGAGAATAATTGCTTGTTGAAGCATTTTACAATGGCTGCTTTAAAATCCTTGTCAAATCATTCCAATATCCAAATCATCCTGGCATATGCATCTGTTAATTATCTTTTCTCATTCATTTTGTGAATTTCCCTGTTCTTAGTAACATGAATGAGTTTTTATTTTATCCTTGAGATTTTGTATATCATATTATGAGTCTCTGGATCTTATTTAATCTTCTTTTTTCAGCATATAGCTCTCCTGCTGAGGCTTAGTGTGAGGGCCAGGAAGGTGTGTATATTTATCTTCCTCCTGGGCCCACTGACACTACCTGGGCAAAAGTGGGGCACTGGCTCACACTGCTTCATTGCAGATAGGCAGGGGAGAATTCAGCTACCCCTCTTCCTTGCTCACCTTCTCTCTGCTGGGGAATCAGAATGCACTGCTTGTCTTGAGCAGGGGATGGAAACCCAACTGCCAACATAGGTTTGCTGACACTACCCCACGGGGAATCATATCACTATTGCCTGCCATGTTTGAGGCCAAGGGGAATACTGGAAGATCATCATCTTGCTCAGCCCAGCTGAAATCTCAGAGGAAGAGGGTATAGTTTCTTCCATTTGTATTTGACTGCATTAGATTGGATATTGGTAGGTTTTCTGTTGTTAGGCCACCCTTTTCTGGGTCCTTTGATTTGGGGCCATGGACTCTTATTGGAGCTGTTTTTGTTTGTGTTTGCTGGCGTCTGGGGTTGGATGCTTCTGCAGTGCTGTCTGGGATATGTAGGAGGCAGTAAGAAACCCAGGGAATTCATCACTATGGTATTCCTCAAGGACAGAGGTCCCTGGGAAAATCTCTTTCTTCTTTCCATTGTTTAGAGTTTTCCTATACTTACTTGTTGGGCTGTTTCCAGGTATATTTAGTTTAAAAAGGAGGATCTGGGAGAAATGAGCCTACTCCATCTTGAGCAGGATGGGAAATCCCTCCTATCCTCTGTATTTTTTAACACAGTATTTTGTACAATTAATATCTTTTCAAATTTTAAAAACTTTCTACATAATAAATGATCATCATAGATAATTTAGAAAATACAAAGAAGCAGTTTAGGTTGTCTTGTTTTGTTTTACCAAAAGCAAATCGTCTAACAAGGATTGAAAGTGTTTTTCTTGGATGCTGATTAGAGGAAACACTATGAGGGTGTGTAAGGTAGGGAAAAAAATGCAGGTTGTGGTAAAGCATGGGTTTCTACTGCTGGCAACCAAGTCTCAATCCTACTGGGGAACTTCTGATAGACTGTGTGGAATATGCCTCGGAAGTCCTGATCTGTCATTCATTGAGCATTGTATCAAGGATGTAAGCTCTCTGACACCTCTGGCCTGATCACTTCTGGAGGATAGTATACTCCCAGAGCCAGAGGATGTCCTCAGGCAAAGAAAGGAAGGAAGTTATCTGTTGTCTTTAGCCAGTCTCCAAGGTAAGCTGATTAGAAGGGGCAAAGTTAGCATTTGCTACAATCCTGCCCTTGCACAGAAGTTCCCTCTTGTGGGAAGCAGGAATCATAGAACCTAAAGCTGGAAAAAGAGTCACAAATTCCTCAAGCGGGTCACTGAGAGTAATGGTGAGTGTGCCATTTCTACTTCTACCACTTTGTTCCTGGACCTATGAATTCTGTCTTTTGGAGAACAGCACCACAAAATTACATCAGCTTAAGGGATATACTACATCCTGAAGAAGAGCATCCCAACTTCTGAGGTTGTCATTTCCAAGCTAGTATCTTAGCTGTACCATCAAAAGACTGTTTCAATGTTCCATCAGGCTGGCAGCTTCTGGGTAATGCGATATATCATAGGAGCAATAAATCCTGTAGTCATGTGCTAATTGTGGCAACTTTTTTGCTAAAAAGTGGGTCCTTTGCTCCAAGGCGATATTATGTGGGACCCAGTGTGGGTAAATCTGACACTCTGTGTGTCCCTGAATAGTGGTGTTATCAAAAACAGTGTGAACAGAGACGGCATACCCACACCAAGAATTCATATCATTCTTAGTAAATATCAACCTTTCCTGTGTAGAAAGTCATATGTGATCAACTTCCCACCATGTGGCTGGTTAGTCTTTTTGAGGGGTGGTACTACATCAAGGGCCCAGTCTCAGTGTTTGCTGTTACAGATCAGATATTTAGCAGCAGAAGAATATAGATTAGCCTTGGTGAGAGGGAATCCATGTTATTGAGCCTATGCATAATTTCCAGTTTTGTTAACATATGTAGTTGTTACATGGTGGCCTCCGAAAAGATATGTCCAACATCAAATCCCTGGAACCTGGGAACGTTACATTGTTTGTAAAATGGATCTTTTCATACGCAATTCAGTTAAGAAACTGGAGTTGAGGAGATCATCATGAATTATCTGAGTGGGCCCTAAATCCAATGATACAGACAGAAGAGGAGGAGGCAATGTGAAGAAAGAGACAGATATTGGAGTAATGCGACAACAAATGAAGGAAGGCCAAGCATTGTCAGCAGCTACCAGAATCCGTGAGAGAAGCATAAAATGAAATTTTCCCTAGAGACCTGAGAGGGAACACAACCCAACTGACATCTTGATTTTGGACTTCTGGCCTCCTTAACTTTGAGAAAATAAATTTCCATTGTTTTAAGCTACCACGTTTGTGGTGATTTTTTTAAAAGCAATTTTAGGAAACTAATACACCATGATTTCTATATTCATGGTCTCATTGTGTAAGCAGTGGGGTGGCAAAGAAGATAGACTAGAAGAAATCCACTAAAACAGTCATTCTGTCCACCTGGTTGTTTGATGCCTTCTCTGCAGTGGATGCTCTCACATGAGAATTGACTTGAGACGAAGATCTGTACACCTGTGCCTACTCCTATAGGTTCAGCCACCTTCATCTCCCTTAAACTTTTTGTCTTCAATCTTCAAATCTTATTTATTCTAGTCTTCTAATGATCAACCAAAGTATTCCTTCCTATTCTGGTGATGAGTGTCCTCTGGAGCCTTCTGAGGAAAATATTCAGATAATGCATTTTATGATCTTCCATAGTTAATCTATTCTAGCATGCCCATCTTTCTCAGCCCTCTAACTCCTTCCTCAATGCCCTGGCAAGGCAATTCAGACACCTCCACCTCATTTACAGTAGAAAATCTTTTATTTCTCCAGATGGCCCTGTAGGGAAGGAAGACATTTCCACTATCCAAAGTGGGTTCATCTGGCTGGAGAATGAATTAAATTCACATGAGACAGAATAGCAAGAGAAAATTAAACAAAGCTTTATGAGGAACCATGGCCCGGGGCCTTTCTTCCCGAAGGAAGAAAGGGCACCAAAGAAGTGGGGTGCACAGAGTAGTTATATACCCCCAAACAGGGTGTTTCACATATGATTGAAATGTCCCTCCCACAATAGTCACAAGATTGCCCTGTCAGCACAGTGCTTGATGGACACAGTAGGTAGTGGTCTGCTATCTCAGAGGGCATAGCAGGAGGCAGGTCTATTGTCTTGAGCTGGGTGGTCACAGGTGAGCACAGCAATCAGTTCCTAGCCTAAGGAAAGATGCTTAATCCTTAAAGAAATGCCAATGTTGGGAGCGGGGAGGGAAGTCAGTTACAGGAGGTTACCAGACAAGCACAATAAAATGCAGATTTAAGTCCTTGCCTTTGGCATTGATTAAGTGTTTCTAGAGAGAAGGTCATCTCCTTTCTTCTTCCTGGTACAGAGAGGGAGGCAGCTTTTACAGATAGAGATTTACCTTACAAATGTAAATGTGTCCTAAGGAAGGGCAAGTTCCATTCCTCAGAGCCTCCTTCCCTGTCCCAGTTTATCAAAAGCAATCAGCCTCAAATAATCCTGATGCCAAAGAGACATATCTTTGGGTGGCCAATTCCAGACCCCTACAGCCCCTAATCTGCAAAATATACCAATCTGGTATGCCCCCTGAATAGCCCCCTTCACCAGAAAATGCCCTCAATCCGAGAGATACAGAAAGTCCTTAATGTGTCCAAAAATTGTTTCCAGGGTATTTTGGACAGGGCACTGACAACATCTGCTACAAGTGTCAAAGGTTAAATTATGAATAGTGGATTCAAATACATCTTGATTAGAATCCTGGCTTTATTTGTTAACTTCTATATGATCTTGGGCCATTGCTTAATCCATCTGAGCCTTAATTTCTGCATTAAAAATAAGGACATTAATAGAATTTACTTTATAATTTGGTGGGAAAATTAGGGTAATACATATGAATAGCTTTACACAATGCCTGGCACACAGCTAATAAGTATTGGAAGTGAAACCAAAACCATAATTTATTTGACTCCAATGCTTGGGCTCTTGGCCATTATGCCACATTAACTAGAAAAGAGAAGGTTAGCAGAAGTCATGCTACACAGCACCATACCGTAATACTCTCCCTCTCTAAAACAGAGGGATTCAGATTAAAGTCAGTTTAACTGTAACAGTGAAACTTTGTGATAATTTCTGATGGCTAAATACACAAATAGAATTCAGATCCAGAAAAACTGTATAACCTCTCAAGTCTTTATCCTCAGTTGGAGATGAGATTTATTTAACTTTCTTCTTGGTTTACTGGAAAGTACTTTGAAGATAGTGCCTTAACAAAAACTTAATTAATTATACTTAGACATCATCTGATTAACACTATATACTTTATACTTAAAAATGCATATAGGGAAATGACTATTTACAAATTCTTAATCTGAATTCTTATATATCCCTTATAATTGGCATATCTTATGTCCCCCATTAGCCTAAATAGTCTAAAGAATTGTTTATGTTGCAAGAGATTTACATTGTGCTTGTTTTTACTGTCACTTTAAGTTAGAAAGCAATTAACAAATGACCTCTATTACGCTGTTTCCTTTCTCTTCTAGGCAATGCACATCAGACTTCATTACTGGATTGCAGATGACTGTTGTCACCTTGAGAAACTATTAAACTAATCAATTTCTCCCCAAGGTTGGCATTAACTACTGACATTTTAATTGCACAACAGTATTAACGATCCTTGTAATGCTTCAAATGTTTGTCTAAAGCTGTTCATGGCCTGCTTTTGTGTGTTTAGAATGGGATTAGATGAAGTTTGTTTATTATTGTGTTAATTTCTTCCACATCTTTCTTATTCTGGGCACACTTTAATAAAATGCTGCTTTTTCTCATGTACTTCTTAGGACTTGGGGAAAAAAAAAAACACAACAAACTCTGACCTTCTTTGTATAGCTTTCTTTTAGTGAGGATTTTATCTTTCAACCAGAACCAGAAAGTGACTAAGTAATTTCTCAGAACTAGTATGAGCTCATTTGGTCTTGCTTAGTTCTCTCCAGCAATAAAAGTAGTACTTTTCAAACGTGTATATTTCATGACACATTTACAAATTTGCTTCAGGCAGCAAAACAAGTTTCTGATAGAGCAAAGCAGGAGATAAACCTGACCACGGACACTGGGAAAATTCTCAACATGCAAACACCTTAGTCTAACAACTTCTCCTGACCACTGTGGAAGCGGAAGCAGATTATATTCAATGTGCAACAAACTTGTTTTGTTAGCCACCTTTTCAAAAATATTTATCTCCCCTCTTTCCCTCCTTCCCAGTGACAACTCTATGTCTACCTCTGTTTGCAGTACCCAATCTCGGATTTCTTCCCCTAACATATTTTTCAGTCTGTGTGTGTTTTGGAGGGACACAGAAAATATTAGAAAGAACGTAAGAATTGTAATGAAGTAGATCTAGGTCCTCATGTAACTCCGCTGCTGTGCTATGTGAGTCAGATCACTCAAGCTCTCTGAGCTGCAGTTTCGTTTTTTTTTTCTCAAATAGAGACAATAATGCTTTATGTGAGGACTCAACTAGATATGTAAAAAAAGAAAGTCAACAAATTGTGTATTTATAATAAGAGTCAAAGGGGAACTTTGGCTACACTGTTGCAGGGGTCCGTGGCCTCGGAATAGCATAAGATTTGGTGCTGAACGTCCCTGCAGTCTGGCCCCTGAATGTAGTAGATAAAGGAATTTAGTCTGATTTTCTTTTTACTCCTTCTTTTAGGTGAACATTTCAGTGTTTATTGTATCCCTTTCTGTTGGACAATAAGATTTGTAAATATGAGATCAAATTGCCAGGAAACTCAATTTGCTTTTCTCCTCATTTCTCTGAACTTTTCCCACAAAAACATTCACATAGGGTTCCTGACATTATAAAGAAATAGAAGTTATAGCATAGACTGGGAAAATTAATTTTCCTGGAAAGACCAGGACATGAAATCCCAATCGAGACCATCTATTAGGGTTCTATTTAAATAAACTCAGAAAAATTGTATTTAATCAAATTTCAAAATATAAATTATCTGTTTATGCATAACTTTTCTTCTGGTAGAGCATTCTTAAGGTATTGAAGAGGGTGAAAGTCAAAAAACTGTACATAAAATATTAATATTCACAGCCAACACTTGTAGCAATCAAGTATTTATTTTACAGTCTCTGTGTACTCAATATTATGACAAAAGCTTTGAAGTATACCGAAGAAATACGACATGATAGTTTTTCTTCCCCTTAAAGAGCTTGCAATCTAGTTGTGGAGACCAAAGTAGCATAAACAAAAACTCAACAGATAAAAATATAAACTAGCTCATAATTACGTGCTGAATCATGCACAGAGCAGATTGGAAACTCATGAAAGGAGGGCTATGAATGAAGGCATGGCTAGTTAAGAAATGTTATGTGGAAGAGGTATGTCTTGGAAGAAGTTTACTGTGAACTTTAGTTGCATCTCCAGAAATATAGAGACGACAATGCTGGGTATTTGCTTTGACAATTATTTAATGTTAGTCTTTGCCCAGACAAAGCCCCTATGGCCCATCAAATCCACAGAGATTTAAATTACATGCAGCATGTTATTTCTGGAACCCTAGGATATCATAATAATTGCATGTATAAAAATCGTTTACAAATACTGATTCATTTTGTTTGTTGAAGAAAATATACTTTGTATTTTTCAGCATGTATGAATAATATTCATGTACTTCAAATATTTTTGCAACATATCAACATAAATTTTGGATTCAGGCTCATGAAACTTTTACAAAAATCATATATATTTTGAAGTAGATATGTTTTCAACTTAGAGTGAAGTGTGCTCCTGAAAAAGGCACTAAAATCAAAATTATGTGGGCCTAATAAGATTTTCCCTTAGGGAGGAAATATCTTATAATGAAGAGATGCATCCCCAATCATGGACTTTCATTCATTTAATCATTCACCCATTTATTAAGAAATCTGTTTCTGTGTCACTGCCGAGCTAAGTGCAAAATATACAATGATGAATGAAACAGATCTTGCATCTGCCCACATGGAGTTTAGTCTAGTGGAGAAGGCAGACAATAAACAAGCAAACAAACAAATAAATGTACAATCATAAATTTCGATGTGCTATTTAATAAAAGGAGCTGAGATAGACAATAACAATAGAAACAAACTAGGCTGCCCCAAAGAAGACTTCTTACAGAGGTGACTATTAAAAGGAGCCAAACTTGTGAAAAGCTTGTGAAAGAACATTCCAGTCAGAAGGGCTAGCGTGTATATAATCAAGGAATAGAAAAGTCGCTGTGGCTCAGGCATAGAAACAAAATAAGAGAGCAGCACTAGACGAGGTTGGAAAGGCAGCAGTGCCTAAATCTCATGGGCTCCTGTAGGCCACTAGGACTTTATTCTAAGTGGCATTGTTAGGTTTGAAGAGGACGAGTGACATAATCTGATTTACGTGTTATAAAGATCACTCTTATTTATTTTTAGAGGAAGAATTAGAGGCAGATGAGAGAGAAACATCCATAAATCCAGAGCATGTTGGCATATTAAATCAAGTGAAAGTGATACGCCTTTGTTTCACATGGTGTAAAGCTTTCAGAATTATATTTGTGTATGTTAATGAATGGGACAGGAGACTCACCATTGGAATGTAAAGTTTATGAAAGCAGAGGCTTCATTTGTCTTTTATTTTTGATGAGGAAGATAGGCCCTGAGCTAACATCTGTTCCAATCTTCCTCTATTTTTCGTATATGGGATGCCACTGCAGAATGGCTTGATGAGCATTGTGTGGGTCTGCATGTGGGATCCAAACCTATGAACCTAGGCAGCCAAAGTGGAGTGTGAGAACTTAACCACTACAGCACTGGCCTGGCCCCCACTTGTCTTGTCTTGTTTAAGTAGTACTTAACTTAGTACTATGTACCTAGTAATTGGTCAAAAATATTCATTAAATCAATTAATTCATAATGAATAAAACAATTTTCATTTAACATGACTTATATAAGTGATTTCTAAAAAACAACTATCACTTGTAGAAGAACTGTGGCTCCTCAGTACAGTAGAGTTTAATAACGTACTGTGCAGCAGAACCGGAAGGACGTACAAATAGAATATACAACTATGTACTGGGGATGCTTTGTGGAGAAGAAGAAGAAGAAGAAAAGATTGGCAACAGATGTTAGCTTAGGTGCCAATCTTTAAAAAAAAAAAAAAGTACTGTGCAAGAGGGTGGGATCTAGCAATACCCAAGAGAAGAACACGATCAAATTTAAAAAGAAGAAGCAAGAAGGGGCTGGCCCCGTGGCCGAGTGGTTAAGTTCACGCGCTCCGCTGCAGGCGGCCCAGTGTTTCGTTGGTTCGAATCCTGGACGCGGACATGGCACTGCTCATTGAACCACGCTGAGGCAGCGTCCCACATGCTGCAACTAAAAGGACCCACAACAAAGAATATACAACTATGTACCGGGGGGCTTTGGGGAGAAAAAGGAAAAAAATAAAATCTTAAAAAAAAAAAAAAAGAAGAAGCAAGAAGATAGTACGTGAAAGCTCGGTGAATAATATAATTTGTGTGATGCCTGTTATAAACACAATAAATAGTTAAGTGAGTATAATAGGCAAAGCATTGTAATTGGTGTCTCATTATGAAATGGATTAATCTGCAATTAGAACTGCTTAGAATTAGGTCAGCAGAAGATTACAACAAAAGAAAAACTAGGAAGCAGAAACAATTCCTCAGCAACATGTGTAAGAAAAACATTTATTAAATGTGCTCTGGAATTTTCAAAAAAGAAGAAGGGAAGCCAAACAAAACACCATCCTGAGCAAAACTTAAGCATTAACTATGTGACTTGTCTATCCTAACACTAATATATAGTTAGTATTTCTCTACAAAAAGGACAAGGTTTTCCCAAATGGGTAGATTTTCTTTAATATATATACTTACTAATTTTTGCACATATATAATGACTTTGGCATTACAGAGATGCTGTAATTGACCTTATAAGTTTTGCAATATACATTTTAATTGGTAAATAAAGAAGTACAAGAATCTAACTCACATATCTATACAAGATACACTTTCTGACACAATGATAATTAGATGACTTATGGTAAATGTTCACAGTGTAAGTTTGCATATAATGCATCATTTGATAATGCTCCCAAAAGCAATTGGAGTCTACTTGCAGCCAGTAGAAAAGTGCAACTCAAAAACTGTTCTAGCGTCTCCAAACACATCAGCAGCTAACACAGTATGAGGAAGAAACTACCATTAAATATAAAACCCACCAAAAAAAATCTCCATATTAATAGTAGGGAATAAAAACTTTTCAATCTATATGGCTCATTATGACAGCTGATGCAACCAGTTAGTATGTTCCCTGGAAACAATTCATCAATGTCATTGTTCCCACCTCTCAATAATAGGATTGCACTATGCTCCGAGTGGAAATGTGTAATCTGAGAGCACAGTAGGAGGGGTCAAGTTCACAGCACGAATGATCTGGGGACCTGTGCTTACATCTGCTATGCAAAGTTGGGTAGTGTTTTAATCTCTTTGCTCTGACTTGCTTCTGTTCTTCCAAATTATTTTCAACAGTGAAAAGACTTTCGAAGTTTGCATTGTTTAGATATTTATAAAGAAACAAACACTCATTTTAGAGTATCCTATACAGTAAATAGGGTTCTACTCGCAACACAGTGCTTCGGTTAGTAATATAATTTTGTAGATATTCCTGGAAGAGCAACATCTTCAAGCTAGGATCAGATCTATTTTTAATTTTCTAAAAAGTTTCCTGGAATTATGTAGATTGATAAGGACTCACGCCTTGTACCTACTCAAAGATTAAGTCTCCTGATTTGTAACCAATGAGTCTGATTCCCATACTGACTGACTTTGAACAACTTTTCCATACAACGCACGGGTAAGAAGGTATTTGAAAACCTCTTCTCAGAACTATGTTTGCATCTACCAAACTGACCATTTTTCAGTCTTTTATATGGAGCATCCTCTCATGTAACTTATTTCTGAAGAAATGGTCAGAATGACCCAAGAAATATGAATATATAATTAAGATGTAGCTTCATTTTGAATAATTTTCATCATGTAGACACGATTTATTTGATTGTGTAACAGTATATATGCAATTTGCATACTGAAGGCTAAACTACACAAAAGTCATGGGGAGTGTGAATTTATATTGTTGAAATACATTCATTAGAAAATTGTTTAAATAGAATTATGTGTGCTATTTACGTTCTGAAACACAGAAAGATCTTGGTTACAGCCAGCAAACAAGCTGTTCAAATACCAACTCAGCAGGAAGTGAGTTAAAATTCACTAAAAAGTTAGATTTGTGTTTAAAAATTATATAAATTAGCAATGAAGTAGAAATAGAGATGCAACTAAGCAATTACTTTTTGTATTTTTGAACAGGCCAAAGAGCCTAACAGTTTAGCATTGCTTTTTTAAAGTTGGGAATAAAAGAAAAATTATTAGTCCAGAATCTACATATAGATGGATATGCAGTGGATCAATAACCAAGACAATTAGGTAAATAAGTAAGTAAGTTAGAAAGCAAGCAGTTTGAATGAGACACACAAATTTAGGTGTTGAATACCTTACAGAAAGCCATGCAAGAGAAAAGTCAATCAACAAGTTGGTTCGATTCAGTCTTGAGCATATGAAGTCATGATGGAGTGAAGGACAAAATCACCCGGACATGTAGTTGACTTAGAAGATCAAGTTAATAAGGATGAGTTAAAAGGATACATAGCAAAGCTACATGTAAAACTGAAAAACACTGAAGGTGAGGATTAAAGAATAGTAGCATATGTAAGGTAACATGAAAAATCAAAATTAGAAATGGGCTATATTCCTCCACGTAAAACAAAGATTAAGCTATGAATATTAAATTGTTAGAAAAGAATAGGGCATTTCCAAAACTTAGGAATTGCTTTGTAAAAAGCCACCACACTCTTGCCAGTAAAATACTTTTTAGCCTCTCCATCCACATAGCTCAATGTTGCCCAAAGGATGGAATATGGAAAACATGCAAAGTCTCTTGATTTAAAATTTCTTGGCAAAGGTTCAGGAATCTGCATTTCAACAAACCTCCTCATGATTCTGATACATACTAAAATCTAAAGAACCACTGCTCGACAGCTGCTTAATGGAGTTCATTTAGACTTCAGGAGAGATGACCATCCATCAAAGAGATTTTGGCAGGGAAGTGACATAGACTTATGGCTCCCATGTTGAAAATAGTCTGTAGGAGCAAGGGTAGAAACAAAGAAAACAATTTGGAAACTCCTGCAGTAATCAAAGTGAGAAATGATGGTGGATTGAACAAAAGAGGTTAACAGCAGTAGTATTGTCATTCTTGGCTTCAAGTCAAACTGTCATCCAATTCAATTCACCAAGAGAAATGCTCCCAAATGTATTAGTCAATGGTCTTTTGGTTACATGTTACGAATTAGTATGAACAACAACAACAAAAAGTCACTGACTGGCTCATGCAACTGTGAAGTCAAAGAGTAAATTTTTCAGGATTAAAACCATGCCATCAAGTTTCTCTCTCAGTTTAGCTCTTGCTCATTTTATATCAATTTATTTCTACCTCACAGCTCTACTTTTCTTTTTATTGACCCACCTCTTTCCTACTTAACACAGGGTTTCTCAGTGTAATAACAGGAGTTGGGAGATAAGATATCTGCACAGAGCTCCAGGATTATATATTTCTAGACTGCAACCCCAGAGAAAGAAGAAAGTCTTCTTTCCCTGCGTCCACATATAAGATTGGAGGGAAGGATTGTGATTCTCCGAGGTGCCTTTCTTTGAGGGGCTCATGGAAGCCAAGTAAATAGATTACTATAAATCGTCAGGACCCTATGGATCAGATGGTCATCCTTCTGACCAAGATATTAGGGTCTATTTTGGCAACAGCATTAGAACCATGGCATGGATAAGGGACAGTTCCCCGAAAGGATGAGGTTGAGGTTACCAGAAAAAGAAGAAGGAATGCTAAATAAATAAAAACTATGAGATGTTCACAACACCTTGCTTTGTGATTGAGAATTATGCTTTATATTAGCTCAATTATCCTTCAGCTTCCTTTGCAGAAGATATTTTCCACTTCAGAAAGTTGTCATACCGCTAATAAAAACTTGATTATTATTTTTAATGGAAGAAATAATTCACAATGACTAGAATACTATATCCCAAAATAATACTTTTAATTAAGAGAATTATAAAAATGACTGTGGTCTGGCATATAATCTTAGAACAGCATTTGGGTGCTTAATTAACGCTTATGTTATGATACATTTTATTTTACAATAATTAATACATTAGCAGTTCTATTGGTGCAGATAAAGAAACTAATTACTTTAAATTTTCATACCTGGAAAGGAATAAAATGCATAGGGGTTATTATTGGAATTGCTTTTTCTTAAAGTAATGCAAATAATATGCCACTTAATTTTCCTTAAAATAAAAAAGAAAGAAAACAAAATGTGATTATTAAAAATGACAAACTGATAATCTGTTTAGAAATTTATTTATAATAAAAGAGCAAGACTCTTTGAGAGAAAACATCTTGATCACAATTCTAATTCAGATTAAGTATGCAAATATTATGAACATATATATGTAACATAAATTACACTTTCAACATCAAGTCAATGACTCAAATATTTATGAAAGGTCATTTACCAATTTTAAACAGGATAGGAGAAAATACTGGATTCATAGTAAAGAGACTGATTCTAGTTTCAATTCTGTTGCTGTGTTGGCAGAGCTCTAAAATGGCCTCGCAAAGATTTCCTGCCCCAAACCCTTAAACATCTGGATGTGATGAGATATCAATCCTATAATTATTTTGTTATATGGCACAGTTGGCCTTGAAATAGGGAGAATATCCTTGACTGTCCAGATAGGCCCAATGTAATCACATTAGTCCTTAAAAACAGCCTTTTTTGGCAGAAGATAAGGTGAAAAAGACTCAAGGCATGAGAAGGATTTGATGTGCCATTGTTGCTTAGAAGATGGAGAAGATGTTAGAAGGAATGTATGCAGCTTCTAGGAGTAGACAGCCTGTCCCAGCTGGCAGCTAGCAAGAAAACAAGGACCTTAGGGGGCCAGCCCAGTGGCATAGAGGTTAAGATCCCATGTTCTGCTTCAGTGGCATGGGATCCGCCAATTCGGATCCCTGGTGTGGATCTATGCCCGGCTTGTCAAGCCGTGCTGTGACAGGCATCTCACATATAAAGTAGAGAAAGACGGGCATGGATGTTAGCTCAGGGCCAGTCTTCCTCAGCAAAAAAGAGGAAGATTAGTGGCAGATGTTAGCTCAGGGCTAATCTTCCTCAAAAAAAAAAAGGAAAGAAAACAAGGACCTCAGTTCTACAACCACAGGAAATGAATTCTACCACTGATCTGAAGGAACTTCGATGTGTATTTTTCCCCTGAGGCTTTAGATAAGAGCCCAGACCTGCCCACATATTGATTTCAGTCTTGTAAGACTCTGAGCAGAGAACCCAGTTGAACTTACCTGGTCTTCTGACCTGCGATATAATAAATGAGTGCTATTTTAAGCTTATAAATTTGTTACAGCAGCAATAGAAAACTACTACAGAAGCTAAGAAGTGAAGTGAGTTATTTAAGTTCTGTGGATCTTCGTTTCCACTTCTGCTAGGTGAAATAGTTGGATTACATTGGTATCAGCTGATCTGGGGTTCCATGGAACGCTATTACGGGAGATGTTAATGAGTCAGACTTGAAAATATACGTGTTTCAAATGGTCAAATAAATTTAGCAAAACTTTTCATAATGAAGACTCTGAGCAGTTCTGCATTTTAAAAATGCCTGTTTATTTTTATCTACGAGCATTTCAATATCTTTAGCATACATATAAATCAATATGGATTCAATACTGAGAAATTCAGGGCTAGATAATTGTATTTTCTCTTTCTAAAATTATTTTCTACAGACATTAATAAAGTTAATGAGTACTCCACGGGAATATGTATAATAATAATTTTTTAAATTTTCTGATACAATTCAGTCCCAGTTTCAAATAGTCTATCTTGTTTCCACCAAATGTTAGTTCACATATTATAATTTTTTAGTTCAAAAGGCATGTTGACCAATGATGACAATTCACAGATATTCAATGTCTGACTCATCTTAACATTCTCTGATAAAAGAGAAAGAGGTATATTCTTAGAGGGGGTGTATTAAAATATATATTTGCAGGGCTGGCCCCGTGGCCGAGTGGTTAAGTTCGCGCGCTCCGCTGCAGACGGCCCAGTGTTTCGTTGGTTCGAATCCTGGGCGCGGACAGGGCGCTGCTCATCGGGCCACACTGAGGTGGCATCCCACGTGCCACAACTAGAAGGACCCACAATGAAGAATATACAACTATGTACTGGGGGGCTTTGGGGAGAAAAAGGAAAAATAAAATCTTTAAAAATATATATATATATATATATATTTGCAGCCATATTGCAGTGCTTGTATTTATTTTTCATTTATCTGAAGCCCATCAAGAAGATAGGGTTCCCAAACAGGATGCAGTTGATATAGAAACTGGTATATAATGATGTACACCTGAAATCTACACAATGTTATAGCCAATATGACCTCAATAAAAGAATTTTTTTAAAAAGAATATACTGTTCCCACAGTATATCCTCTATCTTTGCTAATTCTTTCTGATCTTTGGAAATCTGTACCCTTCTTGTCATTCAGATCTCAATGCAAACATTACTCTAAAGAAACTTTTTCTGATCATCCAAAGTAAAATACCCATGCTCTTTAGCAACATCTTTAATTCTCTGCAGAACAATTATCACTATCTTATATGTTTTCATTTGTTTGCTTATTGCCTATTTCTCTTGATTACTGTATTATGTAAGTTCCATGGGAGCTGAGATCTTATCTATCTTGGTAATTACTTCTGAGTAATCTAATCATAAGAGCATCCTTCTTTTGTAAACTTGATCTTAAACGTGTAATTTTCTTGTGCTTTACTAGACAGTAGCTATTCTTATTCAAAAACTATAAAAGTCTAGATTTTTAAACAAATACATATGTTTTTTAAATTGTAAGGCTAGGTGAAGATATCTGAATTTAAAGGTGTTGATTCCATTACAGGTTTTTCAGAAACTCAAGTTCTGTAGACTTCAACTGACCTCCTTCTGACAGTTTAATCAGACACCTGCCAGCACAGGCAGGTTTTTCAAAAAAGCTTCCTAACAAGTTGCCATGACAACTCCCAGATAACTTTTTGGTACTGTCTCAGAATTTCAGTTTTCAGCTCCCAGACTTTAATGTATGGATTGAATCATGATAATCCATTTATATGAAGTAGTCTTTCTTTTTTCTTTAAAATCTATCTATAACTTTGTGAAATCTATTACGTTGTTTCATTAGCAAACTTTCCTTGCTCCTGTAAAACAGCTTGGTGGGCAGCACCCAACTGGGAATACTAAATCCAGTTCTATCCCACTAACCCATTGTGTGCCCTTCACTAAATCAATTCACCTCTCTGGGTCTCAGTTCCTTATGTGAGAACAAGTAGGTTGAATAGATGACCTCTAAGTTTCTTTCCATGTCTAATTTTCTAGAAATATGAGTTATTATTGTCTAAAATGACAAGGTGCTTGAATTTCTATAATAAATCTATTTGTCTCTCTTGTCCAGCATTCCACAACTGGGATCTAGCTTTATTCCATGTTTTTTCAATGCAGAGATATATAAGCATTACATGATATCTCAGATAACATAACATGTTTATAACACATGCACAGCAACTGCATATGGGAAAATAGTTTGTAAGAGTGTTAATTGCATTTTCAATCTGGAATATTAAATCCCGATTGTTTTATTTAGGATATTTGTATTTCATAGAGGTAAGATCATATTAGTCACTGCTGATTTCTCAGTCAGAATTGATTTCTCCTTCCACCATATTCCCATGGTATTTTGTGCCTTTATTATTGTATTAATTTTATTCTTTCATACCATAGAGTTATTTCTGTATATGTCTGACTCTCATACTAGTTTAGAGCCCTGGAGAATAAGAATTATCTCATGTTCATCATTGGAGCATTTAACTTCTGGAGTGGTCCATCATACATAGTAAACTCTCAATAAGTGTCGTGAATTGATTCAAATTGAATTGACTAGGGCCATACATCTTAATTTTTGTTTCCCTACATGGGAGACTTCATTGTAAACCATCATTAAAAACAGGATTAAGTAAAAGTGCTCCCTCTTCAAATTATGTTCAAATGCAATTCCATTCCTTCTTATTTTCTTTAACTTCATAGTTTGAAGCTATGCGTATTCTTTAAAGATCTATAATTTTGTTGAATATCTCTAACTACTATGATATAGATACATCAACTGTACTTCCACTTCTCTTAACATGTATGTTTTGAGATCAATAAAGTATCATAGGAAAAATTAGCATCTTGTTTCTTCTGAAATCTATATTTGATTCATTAGATATCCAATAATTTTCTAGACTCTGAGTATTGGTGGACTTCAGAATTGTATTTATTCTTTCAAAAACTTAGGATCAATGTGAAATTATTCGAAATGGCAAATCAGCCTGTGGGTATTGTATTTTGAAAGTAGGAACACAATGAGAAGAATAAATCTCAAATTTCCACTTTAGCTTAAGCTCATATTTTTATGAATGTTTATCATGTATGGCACAACCAAGACATAACATAGTTGTGGTCAAACTTATGATTGTCATATTCTTCATGTTTGCTTCATTAAGCTTATCAGTTCTGCTCTGTAAAGAACATTGTGTACTTAATTACAACTGTTCCTTACCATTAGAAAATACTTTGAATATTCTGTCAGAGTGAGCATATGAGGGTATTGGAATCACTATGAAGTGTGGCAATTTAATTTTTGAGATTGATATTTTAAGAGTGATACATGAATATTCATCAAAAAAAACCCCAAGATAATTCATGGTATGTCACAGGTAAATTGGAGAGCCAGAAATATAACCCAGAATGAAAGGATTGTTAAGTAGTAATATAAACTATCCATGATATGCAGGATAGGCGTTTGGTTGTCTTTGCTCACTTCATATGATTGAAGAAGGCGATGATGATTTTTTACTGTATGGAATGTATTTAAATATAATGGATTAGAACTTGTTGTAAAATTCCCATGGACAATTATTGATCATTTTACATGAGAGGGTACTAGAAAGCAAGGCCAGATCATTAGTTAAGTGAGAAAGAATACAGACCATTGTGGCAAAAAAAAAAGTTAACTATCACAGACTTTTTAAATGTTGCCAAAAGCTATTTAACACAAAAAGCAAACACCCTGTTAAATAGGGTGCCCAAGTGATGATAGAAAGGAGATCTATGTAGTAATAGCAGCATCTTGTATTACCATAATACTTTACAGTTTACAAAACACAATGTCATTATCATTTGTTCTTCACACTCTTCAAGGGCTGTCAGTGGGGATTAATATTTCCATTTGATGCAAAAGGAAAATAAAGCTCACAGGAGTTAAGTTACTCACCCAAGTCACATAACTGGCTAATGTGAGAAGTCTAATGAAGCACTGTGAAAATCTTGAAATAGATCATCTTTTGAAGAGTATAAATTCCTTTATATATGCTTGATAATGTAGATGAACCGAAGGAGCTAACTGCCACTAAGGATAATAGCAAAGATTTGAGAATTGAAGCCTTAGGTTTTGCACCTGTATGATTTAAGCAGCTACCACCAAAAAGATATTTATACATACACACACACACACATCGTGACCTACCTTTCTCTGAAAATAACTAAAAAAACTGGATGAAATAGGCTTTAAAAAAACTAAATTCATCCACGACCTGGTAAGAAAGTGAGAATACTCAAAATCTAGAAAATAATTAAAAGCAGAAAACCAGACAGATAAGCAGAGAACTGAAATTGACCTGCTGTTCGGATATTTGACATACCCAGAGGAATTTGTGCTTCAGTTTACACCTACTCATGAGGAAAAAATTACAGGAAAAAAGCCCAGGACCACCAGAGATTGGAGTCTAATAGAATAACTCTTCCTAGTCCAAATAAAGTTGGGGTTACCAAGTGTTCCCCCTTAGTTTCTCAGATTGTCTTTGAAGTGGGTTTTTTCTCTTAAACTGTTTGAATCAACATCAAATAACATTTATGCATTGTAATCGGTTGATATGTTTCTTATGTCTCTTTTAATATTGTATATTTCCTTTATCATTTTTGGATTCTTTGGGCTACCTGAATCTGTAGGTGATTGTTTTTCATCAGTTTTGGGAAAATATCAGCCATTGTCTCCTTAATTATGTCCTTTACCACATTCTCTCTTTCCTCACCTTCTGAAACTCTGTCATTTTTATACTCATCTCCATGTTTTTAGCTTCTCATCCTTCCAAATAAAATTTAGAATTGATTCTGCCAGGCACCCAGGAGCATTACCAATGGAGACAATTTGGATTAAATTACAAGCTTGATATTTTTTGGACAACCCAGGAAGTGCAAAATTCAGACTGGAAGGCCATATGATGGCAGATTTGTTGTTATAAATTATCAGAAGAAATATAATTTTTTCATTCTAATCAGCATGATTGTTCAAGACAAGCAAGTTTTCTTTGTATTCCTCAGGAGGTAGAGGTTTATTTCTTGTCCACATTCATTGGATATTTGATTCAATTGAGAAGCTATTATTAAAATTTGGGTATGTGAAAATGCTATTATGGTTATATTTTTATAAAAGAGTTCTTATCTATTAGAGATACTATTTTTTGATAAAATTACAACTGGAATTTGCTTCAAAATAATCTGAGGATTGGGAGGTGGATGTGGTTATAGGTCTAGATGAAATAAGATGACCCATGAGCTGATATATATTGAATCAGAGTGATGTTTACATGTGGAGGTTAATTAAACCATTATCTCTACTTTGTATATGCTAGGAAATTACCCAAAATAAAAAAAAATTAAAAAGAAATGTAAGATTTGACATAGGAGAGTGAAACTGCAGTATACCTACCCCCTACAGAAAAGAACATCTTAAAAGCAGTCAGAAAAAAAGGCAGATTACCATTAAAAAAAAAAAACTTACAACCATGAGAGTATTATGCTAAGCAAAATAACCCAGACAAAGACAAATGCCTGTGATTTCACTCAAATGTGGAAGATAAACAAAGACATGAATAAGGAGAACAGATTAGTGGTTACCAGAGGGCAAGAGGGTGGAGGAAGGGTGAAAGAGGTAAAAGGGCACATGTGTATGCTGACGGATAAAAACTAGACTGTTGTTGATGAACACAATGCAGTCTATACAGAAACTGGTATATAATAATGTTACCTGAAATTTACAAAATGTTATAAGCCAATATGATCTCAGCAAAACAATTTTTAAAAATTTAATTTAATTTAAAAAAGGACTTATAGCTGACTTCTCAACAGCAAATATGGAAGCCAGAAGATTGTAGAATAATAGTGTTGAAGTGATAAGAGAAAATAACTGTAAACTGAATTTGCATGTCCAGTGAAAATCTTTCAAAAACAAGAGGGAAATAAAGATACTTGCAGACATATAAAAAATAATTTGCAAACAAGAGAGTCCATAGGAAACTCTAAGGGATGCACTTTAAGCAGAAAAGAAATTGTCCCAAATGGAATATTATAAATAAGAGGATCAATCTGTAAATCTGAAAAGAAAACTGCCTGCATACAATGAAAATAATACCATCCATGATTCTTTAAAAAGGAGAGGAAAACAAGATATAATTAAAATACAAGATATTAGAGCATATAAGTTGGAGTATTATCACAATTAAAGTTTTCTAACATCCTAGTACTGACTAGGAAGAAAGTAAGGAAATATAATATTTTTTTATATTAATAATTTAAGAATAAATGTTAATTCTAGGGTAACCATTAAAGAAGAGAAGTAGAAAGTACAATTCTCAAGCTAGTAGAAAGAAAAAATAGAATAAAAATTATTTTAAATTGGGAAGAAAATAAACAGTAAAGGGAGGACAAATAGAAAAAATAAAATATAATAGTAGATATAAATCTAAATATATATGTAATTACAATAACTAAAAAGAATAATAAATAAATGCTGTAGTGAGAACAAAGGAATTTTCAGACTAGAATATATACTGAGTTTACATAGGGCACTTCTAAAACAAGGACACATAAAGTTTTAAAGTAAATAGATGAGAAAAGAGCTACACAAGAAAACATTAATCTAAAGAAAACTAATGGAGCTATATTAATATTAGAAAATTATGTGTTAAAGAAAATACAAATGTCAGGAGAAATAGACACTATCATAATAGGAGGTGATAATAATGCTTCTTTTAAACAAAGGGTCAGCAAACTATGGCACACAGGCCAAATTCAGTCTGCTGCTTGTTGTAAATAGGATTTATTGGAAAAGAGCCATGGCCATTCATTTAAGCTTTATCTTTGCTTTCACGCTATGATGACAGAATTGACTAGTTCTAGCAGAGACCATAAACTTAAAATATCTATTATCCGACCTTTTTAGTCTTTTTTATGAGACATTTTGGAGAAAAAAATTGCCAACATTGATGTAAATAACAGTTTTATCGAGTAGTATAAAAAATTTAGTAAGGATGTAAAAGTTTAAAAAACAAAACAAGGTAGACAATGAATAAACATACAAGTCTCTACCCAATAAATGCAAGATACACTTTCTTTTCATGCACACAAGGAATAATTCTAAGATGGAGCACATGTCTAGCCACAAAATATCAACAAATTTCAAAGAATTGAAACCACAAAACTTATATTTTCTGACAATATCATAATTTAGAAATGAACAATGAAAAATAACTCAGAAAAAACGTTTCCATTTTAAGGTAACCCATGGGTTGAAGAAGTAATCAAAAATAATTTTAACTGAAAGATAATAAAAATATTAACTGTCAAAACTTTTGGAGTGAAGTTTAAAGCAATATTTGGGATGTACTTTATAGATTTAATATGTATATCAAAAATGAAAAATAATGAAATTTATAAGCTCAGAATCCAATAAAAGTCATTAAAAAACAAAACCATAGAATAAAATCTAAGAAAGTAGAGGGCATAAAATTAAAAAAAAAGCAGAGATTAATAAAACAGAAAACAAAAAAATGCAATAGATAAAGCCAAATAGTCAAAAGTTCATTTGAAAAACAAATTAATGAAATTGCAAAGTCACTGGTCAAATAAAAATTAGCAGGCAATAAACATTAATATTATGAAAGAAAAAGGCTACATGTCTGCAGACACAGATAACGTTAAAAATAATAGAGAAAATTATGAACAACTTTATGCATCAATTCTTAGAAAACTATATCATGTCAATGCAGACCCCCCCCCACCAAAAAGTATGGTGATGTCAGCAAAAAATGGTGGACTAAGACCTTACAAAAATTCTCTCCTTCAAAAAACAGCAAAAACACTGTTAAAAATTGACAGAATCAACTTTTACAGAACTCTGGAAATTAGCCAAAGACTTGCAGACATCTGAGTAGCATTAATTCAAGGGAAACATCTGAATATTGGTAAGAACAGCAAGCTTTGTATCCTTTTAACTTGCGTTCTTACCATTTCACTCCTCAGCTCTGCAGTAGCCTTGAAAATCAACAACCTGCAATCATCATTAAAATCAGTAGCCTGGCAGCTAATAGCAAGAGCAGAAAGGAATTGGAGCTCCTTTAAAGCCATTTCCAGGAGAAATATCATTATTTTACTTGTCTTATAGTTTCCCAAAACACTCCAATCACAAGGCTCTTACAATTGATGTGATTCAGAACTCACTGACTACAAGTAGCTTGTTTCCATGGAGTGTTTCTCAAAAACTATCAGAGGCAATTGTTAAACATTGTGTTTGCCTGAGGCAGTGGGTAAGAGTTGGGGAAAACAATAAGCTAACCAAAAAGCTTACAAGGAAAAACTGGAACATGAAATGTCCATAGTGACCTTTGAAAATCTCTCATCTCTCACGTACTCCAGAGATCTAAAAAGTCATACATATATGTATAGCTGTGCACATGAGCAGGATTGTATAGCGACTCAGAATAAACTCAGAAAGACTCTGGCTAACATCAAGGCTTTGCACAAATGGGAAGTCATGGCTAAGGCAGAGATGTAAACTGCCTGGCTGAGTGTTGAAGTTGTGCCTCAACACAAACATAGAGCAACTTTGCAAGAACTGGGAGACTTACTGGTTCCAGAAATCTAAGGAATCCCTGTTCAATCATTAGCTAACCACTAAGCTAACTGAGCAGAGACTTCAGTGGTCACATGTGAATACAGACTTTATGTAAAATTAGTTCCAAAAAGTCACTTAAAAAACAGCAACAACAAAAACAACAAAAAACATCAAACCCTGGGAAGGGTGATACTGACTTCCACAAATGTCAAATAACGCTATTTGAAATGTCTGATTTTTAACCAGAAATTTTAAGATGTGCATAGAAATAATGTAGCACAGCCCAGATGCAGGGAAATATAAGATCCATAAAAACTGTCTCTCAGGAAGCCCATAGATTCAACTAACTAGAAAAGACTAACTTTAGCTGCTTTAAAAATGAATTAAATGAGTTAAAGGAAACAATGTCTAAAAAACAAAGGAAAGTTTGAGAACCATGTCTTATCAAATAGAGAATACCAATAAAGAGACAAAAATTATATGCTTAAAAAGAACCTAACATAAATTCTGGAATTTATAACTGAATTTACAAATGAAAAATTCCCTAGAGGGACTAAAACAGCATATTTGAGCAGGCAAAAGAAATAATTAGCAAATTTGAAGATAGATCAATTGAGATTATTCACCCTGAGGAGTCACAAGGAAAAAAAAAGTGAAGAAAGATGAAGAGAGTGTCACAGACCTATGAGACATATTCAAAGTTCTGGGGGGAAAAAAGACGATCAAAAACAAACTACATGTCCAATAAATCATCTGTCAAAAATAAAGGATAACTGATGACATTCCCAGATAAATAAAAACTGAAAGAATTCTTCACTAGCAAAACTGCCCTCTAAGAAATACTAAAAGAATTCCCTGAGACTGAAATTAAAAGACATCAGACAGTAACTCAAAACCACATGACGAAATAAAGAACACCAGTAAAGCTAACTTCACAGATATAGATAAAAGACAGGATAAATATATTTTTGATTTGGAGCACTTTTCTTCACCTACTTGATTTAAAAACAACTGCATAAGATACTAATCATAAATCAGTGCCAAGGTCATACAATGTATAAAGATGTAATTAGGCCAATAGCAGTGCAAAGGAGGGGGGGATGGAGTTGTATAAGGGAAAAGTATTTGCATATGACTGAAATTAAGTTGAAATTAATATGAGCTAGATTTTCACAAATTCGAATGCTAATTATATTCCCCAGGGCAACCACATTAAAAAAACCTCAGAAATTATGGAAGAAAAAAATGACAAAATAATTAAAATGGTACACAAGAAAATATCTGGTTAACACAAAAAGGGAAGTAATTCAGTAAAACAAACCAAAAAACCCCATAAGGAATAAAGAAAACAAATAACAACATTGCAGATGCAAATCCTGCTTTATTAGTAATTACATTAAAGATAAATGGGTTAGAAGCACTTCAATTAAAAAGCCCAGTTGGCAAAATGAATAAAAGTAAATATGATCCAGTTGTATACTGTCTACAACACACACACATTGTGTAGCTTTCAGATTATATAAAGTGCTCTTAAAAATCAACAATAAAAAGACAATAACCCAATTCAAAATGGAAAAATAGCTTGAGTAGACATTTTTCCAAGAAGATACACTGATGGCAAATAATACATGAAAAGATATTCAATGTCATTAGTCATTTTGGAAATGCAAATCAAAACCAGAATGTGATACCACTTCACATGAACTAGGATGGCTAAAATTAAGAAGACAGACAATAGCAATTGTTGGCATGGATGTGGAGAAGAGTGAAACCTCATATATTGCTAGTGTTAGTGAAAAATGGTGCAACTGCTTTGGAAAAGAATCTGACAATTCCTCAAACACTTATATATATAGTTACCATATAACCCAGCAGTTCCACTCCTAGGTATATACCCAATAGAGTTGAAGACAGATGTCCACACAAAAACGTACGTAGGGGCTGGCCCCATGGTGTAGTGGTTAAGTTCAGCATGCTCACTTAAATGGCCCAGGTTCATGGATTCACATCCTGGGCTCAGACCTACACGACTTGTCAGCCATGCTGCAGTAGCAACCCACGTATAAAGTAGAGGAAGATTGGCAGTAGATGTTAGCTCAGGGCTCATCTCCCTCAGCAAAAAATAAAAGTACCTGAATGTCTATAGCAGCATTATTCAAAATAGCCAAAAAATGAAAACAACCCAAATGACCATCAACTGCTGAAAGGATAACCAAAATGTGACATATGCATACAATGAAATATTATTCAGCGATCAAACGAAATTCTGATATGTGCTACAACATGGATGAACCCTGAAATCATGCTAAGTGAAAGAAGTCAGACATAAAAGGTCACATATTGTATAATTCCATTTATAGTAAATGTTCAGATAAGATTAGGCAAGTTTGTAGACACAGAAAGTGTTTATAGTGGTTTCTGGGGACTGGGGGAAATGAGTGGAGTCTGTAAGACGAAATGCAAAAGAACTGGAAACAAGCGCTGTACTCATGTAGATAAGGATGTTTCCCGCTACAGAAGGGGTTAACAATTCTGATACTATTATACATGCACACTGGAATTGAACAAGTAGGTAATTGCATTGCAGATGGCAAGAGCCAAGATTCTCACTGCTAGAGTGGCAGGTTGCCGATAAGCAAAAGGAAGGAAAAAGCTAGAATCATCCATGTGGCAATGGATTAGATTTGGAGACGTAAGTATGAACTCATGTATAGTTTAACATAGCTACATATGGTGACATACAGAAGCATTTATAGATATGTGTATATACACAGGTTAGTGTACACGCATAAATTTCCTTGCTCTCATGTGAGAGGGCCTAGAAGCAATAGCACTGCAACAGCAATGAGCACACCTAGTGCCAGATCTTGGTTTCTAATACAATTCTCCAAGAAAATCTGTATGAATACTTGATTAGTGTCCATACCCCTTGTAGAAGATGCCTTCTATGAAAGCAGAGACTGCACCTTACTTATCATTGTATCCTTTGCATCAAGTATAGTTCCTGACTCCTAATAAGGACTTGAAAATGTTTGTTGAATGCATGGATTAATGAATGTTTATAGAAGTTTTAACTATTCTAGAGAATGGTCAAAGTGTATGTTTCTTAAGAGTAGGAATATTGTATTTATCTGTATATGCTTAATGACTTGAATTTTGCTTGATATACATGACTACTCAGGAAATACTTGCTGTTTTTAGAAAAAATAGCCAATGGCCCATCTCAAAAGAATTGTGAATTCTGGTCAGTCTTTAAATAGAAAATAAAGAGTAAGAAGAATGAAGAAGAAAGAAGAGAGTATTAGCAAAGAAGGAGATATCAGTTAATTCACAAATCATACAACAGCAATGTGGAAGGCAGGAATATTACTTAACAGACTCAGATTTCTATAATTGCATTTAGCATAGAATATGCTCAATAAACAAGGAAATTCTGATATCTTCACAAAATCTATTAAATATGTCCTTACAAGCACAACAAAGGTTTCCTGTGATGGTATAGTTAAAAGAGATCAACGGATGATTATTTTTCATTCAAAAGAAGCAGCCATAAAAACTCCTGTTCTGCATACCCTGTCAGTGTGCCCATCTGAGCACTTGCTATTTCTGTGCACACCAGACAAACTTCTAACAACCAGGAGCTGTGACTGTTTGCTGAGGGCTTTCTTTGGCCTTTCTAGGCCACTTGGCCAACATGCACAGCAAACCATAAGTTCTAGAGAATTAACAGCCCCCAGGAGTAGAGTAGCTCTCAACCAGTGACTGGTGGGAGTTTGTGAATATAAACCCTACCTCGCTCTCCCCTTGAGCAGAGTAACTCTGAAATAATACACTGGCTCTCAGGGTTCCCCAGTGCTATTAAGCTCCAGTTGCTATCATTAATAACTTGCTTGAAAACGCATGTTTAATGACTTCTTTCTCTTCCTTCTTTTCCTTCCCTGTCTCATTCCTTTGCTTCTTTACCAGAATTTCTGGGAATCACTACTAAAATAAACTACCTGCATTTGAATCCTTGTCTCAGGATCTTCTTTTGGAAAAACCCAAGCTAAGACATTCTACTTGAAATTGTGATCACAGTTATATTTGAATAGAGTTTCGTGAACTGGATAGGATTCTACCAGATAAATGAGATATGGCAAAGCTTAAAGGCATAGATATTAAGCAGTGTTTCTTTGATGAACAACATGAGGCTTAGTATGGCATAAATTTATATATATATTTTTTCCTAAGGAAGACCAGCCCTGAGCTAACATCTGCTGCCAATCCTCCCCTTTTTGCTGAGGAAGATTGGCCCCACACTAACACCTGTGCCCATCTTCCTCTATTTTGTATGTGGGATGCCTGCCACAGCATAACTTGTTAGGTGGTGCATAGGTCCACACCCGGGACCCAAACCGGCAAACCCCAGGCCACTGAAGGAGAGTGCACAAACTTAACCACTGTGCCACTGGGCAGGTGCTGACACAAATATTTTTTTTAAATAAATAAGTATAGGGTTCTGTGAGATAGGAACAGGAAGCAGGAATGAAACAGTGAAGCGTCCTGGTGTCAGGCTAAGTAAATCAGATTTTAGCGCAGGGGTAATGGCAACATTTTCCTGCTCAGACAGGCAGTGTGTTCATGCTTTCTCATCTCCTGGGAGAGATATTATATCACTCAGAGCCACAGTTTTTGTTGAAACATATTTCTAAGCTTTATAATTTCAGTATGTGACACTTCCCTGAACTTCTACTAAAGTCATTTCTGAAAATTGATATAGAACATTTAGCCCAGCAATTGATGTAAACCACATATAAGATTCGTTAAAACAGGATCCATTGTTTTCAAAATGACATAAATAAGGTGTGAATGCCAAAGCAAGTCTGTCTCATTGTGTGGGGAAGATAGGGTAATGTATGCTAGAATAACTGATTAAATTACACGAGACCGATTACAATGGTCTGTGTGTGACACATAGAGCCTTGAATGCGTCAGGTAACAGTGTTAGCAATATTTTATCAAGTTTTTTTCTTAATGGCCTTGAAGGAGATTGACATCCCTGCTTCACTATGACACAAAGTAGCTTCTTTTGAGTTAATGCCCCCCAAAGTCTCTAGTTGGTGATGCTCTATTCTACTTCAGGAACTGTTAATTCAGTGATGAGCTAGTTATTTGTGCACATTTTTTTGAAAGAGAAGTTTTAAAAGTATGTCAAAGTCAGAGAAAAGGGGAAAAAATAGTAACTGCATTTGCTGTCCAGTCTTTGCAGGAAGCCTGACAACAGCCATCTCATGGGCAACAGGAAGGTAATTGCCTGTAGGGTTGACAGACGGAGAGGCAGTCTTTCTCTTGTTTACCCTGGTACAGGAGCATATATAATAAACTACATGTTTAAGGCTCTCAGGCTACAAGATTTTTTCACAGCAGAATTGGACTATTTATATGAAGCCCCAATTTCCAAACTCAAAGTCAAAGAAATTATATATTAGCCAGAAAGTTCGACAGCTGTTTGTTTTTTAAAAATCTTTATCTCATGGAAATAATTAGTTTTGCTTCCTCTAAAATCTAAAAAAAAATAAAAACAGTAGATCTAATGCAGATTGGTAAAAATAATGTTCGTAAATAATGTTTCTTGCTGATGTGAAGATTAGAGAGTTCAGAGTTTCATTAAGTAAGCCAATAGGAATGGTAATGAGCTAATTACCTCTTTGAGCAATGGAATGTTTACTAAGGTGACCATTAGTTGACAGTGTAAAATAATGATTTTTTATTCTCTTTCACGGCTTCAAAAAGACTAATAAATGACAAGCCTCTATTAATATTAACCTATAAAGAGATTGTTCTCTGTACAATGCCACCCTTATATTTTTATTTCATTCTGCTCTGAGGTTTATAGTAAATCTCACATAAAAAATGTAAGAATAATTGCCTACAATGAGCAGTAACTGCATCATATTTAGAGGAGAATGTCAACAGCAATTGAAGCAATATACTGATGATGTGAGTTCTGTTAATAAACAAACATGGAGCCAAAACTAAAAGCTTCAAGTGAAGGCAGGTCAATTCAACCAGAAATTAGAGTAAAGCAATTATATTTATGTAAAAATAAAGAATAAACTCTTCTTGAAAGTGTCAAAATTGACTTTAGTGGAGTCGTTTTAAAATGGAGTCAGAGCCGCCTTTCCAGAGAAGCTGCCTTGCTGTCTTGAACCACTAATTGAGCCCAACCTTTGGACTGGGCCAAAATGGCAATTGTTTTACAAGCAATTGTTTGAGAAGTTGGCAGGAGAACAGATATCCTGATCACAAAGACTGATGCTTGTAGACTTTCTGAAGAGAGAATCAATAGTCAGTCAATGTTGAGCCAAGACTAGCTCTCTGCCTCCAACTCCAATTAAAATTCTTTGTAATACAACCTCCCTTCTCTGCCTTTAAAACTCCCAACTTTTTTCCCCAGCAGGGCACCGTTTCAGTTTCTACCTGAATCTGAGCTCCCTGAATTACAATTCTTTGATCCCAAATAAATGCTTTGCCTTTTAAACTGGTTTCTGTTTTTGTAGGTTGACAAAAGCTAAAGGTTCTATACAAAAACCCTCCAAGATAGAACTTTCAAATGCAGATAAAAGAAAAGAAATAGACAGCAATAGTAAAAAGGAGAAAACGGAAGGAAAACCTGTGGAAAGAGAAGCTAAAAACCCATAACAAATTTTCTTTCCTAGAATTTTCTGCTTGATCTGCATCACATTTACCTTCCACTCAAACAGCGGAATGACCTGACCTACCATCCAATTTACCCTCTCATCCAATTCTAACTTTCACTTTATAAACACACGCACACACACACACACACACACAGGTGCTTACACATGCACACACAGTATCTAAAATGGGAGCATAGATTGTGGACAGGAGCTCTTAATAGGGAATGTGACTTTGGGACACAGAGTCATTTTTAAACTTTATTTATTTTGCCGCTGACTTTCTCTGAATTGAATAATAGGAAAGCTAAGTCATAGATAACCAAGCAATCAATTGAAGTTTCCCTGAACAGGACTGTATGGGATGTGTCATAAATGTGTTTCCCATGTAATACTAGACAGGTGAATTGAAATATGTATCTTAAGCTAATACATGGAGAAAAGAAAATATTCTCTTTTTCTTTCTAGAATGGCACAATATTAGTCTGCTTCTCAAAATTAATGGGACATTTTCTTTTATGACAGGTTTTTTAACTTAGTGAAATGATTGTAGTCATATTATTTAAATAGACATTTTAAAAGGTAGGCATTTAGTAACATAAAATACTCAGAAAGAAATAATTTGAATGAAAAAATATTTTTAGTCTTCCACAACACTCAAATAGCTTTGTTAAATTGAAATAAAACAACATTTTAAAGAAATTATACTCATCTGATATTGCTTTGTTCATATTAAATTGAAAATAGTCTTTGAAAGAGAGGCTATTCTAATCAATGTTCTTAAAATATTCAGAATATGGTTAAATTAAATGCAAGTCTATAAACAAACCAAAGTAACCTCAAATTCCCAGTAAGTAGGTGCTGAGCTTTTTATAAAAAATTAACTATCATATAAACGGAGGACTGTCTCTATAAAGTTATTTATTATCACCACTCAGCAATAACTCACCTAATTCCCCATAATTGCTAAGTAACTATCACATTGCTACTGGTTACTAGTGAAAACGTTAACATAAGGATTCAATTAAAAATCCTTCTGACAGAAATACCATTCAGTGAGACAAATGGTTTCACATTGTTCTTGATATTTACTTCCTATATATTATTATACTAAAAATCTTTTATAATATGCCTATTTGAAATATTATTTACTTGCTTATCCAGAAAGAATATGGGATAGGAAGCATAAAATAGCTGATATTGATCCATGTTTTTCTCTCTTAGAAAGCCCATTTTTGCTCCTGTTTACATGAAACCTGGAGAGAGTAATCCCATGTGTTTCAAGAACTGCTAAGCTATTTCAATAGTGGAAATATTGTTCCAATATGGGATTTTCAAAATTTAACCTAACTTCACAAAAATAGGTGTTTCATAAAAAATGACATATTCTATGATTGGCATCAACATTTAAGTTCTCCTATTGCAGAATAGAAGTTTAATTCATTCATTTAATCAAAACATACAGAATTCTTACTATGTGCCAAGCACTGGGCTAAGCACTAGGAATACAGCAGTGAAGGAAGACAATTATAATTTCTGCTTTTATGAAGGGTTATATTTTTAAAGCAAGACAGACATTTAGAAATTAATTACGCTAATGACAATTGTCAGTATTATGAAAGAAAAGTGCAGAATGCTAACAGGGCATTATAAGAGGAGATTTGACCTAGTTGGGGAAGGAGGTGGTCATCAAAGACTTTTTTGAAGAAGTGATATTTAAACCAGTGTCTGAAGGTGAATAGTAGGATGAATTGGTTAGGTAAAGGATAGGGTGAAGTGTTCTAGCTAAAGAGAACACCTTAGGAGGCATTGAGATGAGATGCAGCATAGTTGAACTGCAAGAAGAACCTCATGGTGTGGGAAGAATTAGTATGAATGAGAGTGTTAGAGATAATTATGTAGAAGTTTCAGGGGCCAGATCCCAGAGATATATAGGATATCTATCTATCTATCTATCTATCTAGACATTAAAGAGTTATAAATTTTAAGAAGGTGAAGGACACAATCAGTTTTATGTTTTAAAAGTTACTGTGGAGCAACATGTGGAGTCAGTTGTTCACTTTGTCTCTCCCCTCTACGTTAGAACTAAAAGGATATCCATTTACCAGCAGAGGATTCCCTACACAGCACAGCAGGACACCTGAGAGATCCATGCAGCTATATATCTGAAGTTGGGTGAACTGGACCCCCAGGAAACAGTGGAACTAGGAGAGTGACCCCATCCCCTTACCATGGCAGCAGCAATCCAGGGCATGGATCCAGACACAGTGGCCAGCACAACTGTGAGTGGAGACAAGGGCAGCCTATCCCATGCACAAAGATCTGCAGAGTGACAGTGACTTGGCCCATGCCACAGTCAGCAGAGCAGCAGCAGCAGCAGGGACTTGACAAGTACAAATACAAGTAGATGGGGCAGGATCAGAAAAAACAGCCCCTACTCCACCCCAGTGGTGGCAGGTGAAATCTGAAACCAGAAGCATTTGGAATCACAGCAGAACTGGTGACCCAGCCCTCAGTGGTGGCAACCCCAATGCCAACTCCACCAACAGAGGGATTGCCTACAAGACCTCTGGTCCTGGGTCCCTACCAGCACGAACAACACCTGTTAACCCAGTACTCCTGGTAGAAGTGCAACCAGCACCACAAGACAATCTGGGGACAGCAGCACAGATGGGGCATGGGCTGGCAGCAGCCAAACCTCTGGAGAGCCAGTGGAGGAACATAAGACTGAGGTGACCCTGGAGAAAACAGAAGTGCTCGCAGCCTGGTGACCCCAGTGGCAACAGCAGAAGCTGCAGCAAGATCTAACCAACAAGGCACCAGTAACCCCAGAAGCACAAGCAGCACAAGGAAGGCACTTATGATTCTTCTCGGAGAGGCAGTTGAGGGTAGAAAGTGCAGGCTCTCAAATACAATCAGAAGCAGCTGAGAACCAAAGTAACCAAAGAAGTACCCAAATAAAAAAGTGATTATTACCACAAATGTGCCACCAGAGGATCCATTCATCAAACACCATAAAGAACTACAGTAACATGGCAGAACAGAAGGAAAATGACAACTCTCCAAAAACCAAACATGAAGTCACAGAAGATTACAATTGAACTGAAAGAGAATTCAAAATAGCTGACATAAGGAAGCTCAAAGAGTTACAAGAAAACTCAGAAAGACAGTTTAATGAGCTCAAGAATAAAATTAGTGAATAGAAGGAATAGTTCACCAATGAGATTGAAGCTCTAAAAAATAATAAAACAAATTATGAATATGAAGAACACAATTAATGAGGTAAAAATTGTATAGAAAGCATAAAAATAGAGCAGAACTTATGGAGATGAGAATTAGTGAGCTTGAAGATAGAAACCAAGAAATGCTTCTGGTGGAGGAGGGGAAAGAAATAAGATTTTTTAAAAATCGAGAAATTCTCCAAGAAATATCCAACTCGATTAGGAAATGTACTATAAGGATACCTATGTATCACAGAGGAAGAAGAGTGGGAGAAAGGAGCAGAGAGCTTATTCAAAGAAATAGTAGCTGAGAAATTCACAAACCTGGGGAAGAAACTGGACAGGAAGTACATGAAGCCAATAGAACTCCTATTAACAACAATGCAAAAAAACCTTCTCCAAGGCATATAATATTAAACCTGTCAAAGTCAATGACAAAGAAAAAATATTAAGGGCAGCAAGAGAGACAAAAATAACCTAGAAAAGAGCCCCCATCAGGCTTTCAGTAGACTTCTCAGCAGAAACCTTACAGGCTAGGAGAGAGTGGAATGACATATTCAAAATACTGAAAGACAGAAACTGTCAGCCAAGACTTCTCTACCCAGAGAAATTACCCCTCAGACATGAAGGGGAAATAAAAGTTTCCCCAGACAAACAAAATGTGAGGGAGTTCATTGCCACTAGACCTGCCTTATAAGAAATGATGAAGGGAGACCTCCTATCTGAAACAAAAAGGCAAAGGTTTACAAAGTTATGAGCAAAGAGATAAATAGACATAAAACTCAGAAAATTGCAGTTCTATATCAGAATAAGTTAGGAAACAATTACAATATAAAGGATAAATGGAAAGAAAGCATCAAAAATAACTATAAACACTTCAATTTGGTCATAAACTCACAACACAACAACAAATAATTTGTGACAACAAAAACATAGAAGGGCAGGAGGAAAAGGATGGAAACTGCATAGGCTAGTGGAGATAAGAGGCTATCAGAAAACTGACTATCTAATCTACGAAATCATTTATACAAACCTCATGGTAACCATAGAAAAAAACCAAAGCAGAGACATAAATCCTAAATAGAATACTGAGAAAAAAATCACAGAAAACCACCAAACTGAAATGGCAGACAGAAATACAAAAAAAATAAAATGGAAATATAGAACAACCAAAAAAGAAGACAAAATGGCAGTATTAAGCCCTCATATATAAAGAATAACTCTAAATGTAAGTAGATTGAATTCACCAATCAAAAGACATAGAGTAGCTAGATAAATTAAAAAACAAGACTCAACAATATGCTGCCTCTAGGAAACACATCTAATCTCTAAAGACAAACATAACCTCAGAGAGGAGGGATGGAAGATGATACTACAAGCAAATGGCCAGCAAAAGAAAGCTAATGTAGTGATACTTGTATCAGACAAAGCAGGCTTCAAAATAAAAAAGATAATAAGAGGCAAAGCCTCCCCATTATATATGGGCATTATATAATGAAAAAAGGGACATTCCATAAAGAAGACATAACAATTATTAATAGATATGACCCTAACACAGGAGGAACAAAGTATATAAGACAACTAAAAAACCTAAAGGGAGAAATTGAAAACAACATAATAATAGTTGGAGAACTTAACATCCCTCTTACATCAATAGATAGACCATCCAAACAGAAAGTCAACAAGGAAATAGTGGCCTTAAATGAAACCCTAGACCATATGGACTTAACAGCTATATAGAATTCTATACAAAAACAGCAGAATGCATATTCTTCTCAAGTGCATATGGAACATTCTCTAAGATAGATCATATGCTGGGAAAAAAAGCAAGCCTCAATAAATTTAAGAAGATTGAAATCATATCAAGAATATTTTCCAATCACAATGCTATGAAACTAGAAATCAACTATAAGAAAAGCTGGGAAAGTCACAAATATGTGGAGATAAAATAGTATGCTCCTGAACAACTATTGAATCAATGAATAAATCAAAGGAGAAATTAAAAAGTGCATAGAGACAAATGAAAATGAAAACACAACATATCAAAACTTATGGGATGCAGCAAAAGTGATACTAAGGGGGAAATTTATAGCAATAAAGATCTACCTCAACAAAAAAGAAAAATCTCAAATACACAAACTTACACTATAGGTAGAAGAACTAGAAAAGGAAGAACAAATAAAGCTAAAAGTCAGGAGAAGAAAGGAAATAAAAATGAGAGCAGAAATAAACAAAATAGAGACTAAAAAAAGCAATAGGAAGGATCAATGAAACTAAGAGCTTGTTCTTTGAGAAGATAAGCAAAATTGTCAAATCCTTAGCCAGAGTCACTAAGAACAAAAGAAAGAAGACACAAATAAATGGAATCATAAATGAAAGAGTAGAAATTACAATAACAGTAATACAAAGGATTATAAAAGAATACTATGAAAAGCTGTACGCCGACAAACTGAATAACTTAGAAGAAATAGATAAATTCTTAGAATCATACAACCTCCCAAAACTGAGTCAAGAAGAAATATAGAATCTGAGTAGACCAATCACAAGCGGTGATTGAAACAATAATCTAAAACTTCCTCAAAAGCAAAAGTCCAGGACCAGCTGGCTTCCCCAGTGAATTCTACCAAACATTCAAAGAAGACTTAATACTTACTTTTCTCAAATTCTTCCAAAAATTGAAGAGGAGGGGAGACTTCCTAATTTATTTCATGAGGCCAACATTACATCAATACCAAAAGCAGAAAAGGACAACACAAAAAAAGAAAATTACTGACCAATATCACTGATAAACATATATGCAAAAATTCTCAACAAAATATTAGCAAAAGAAATACAACAATAGATTAAAAGGATCATATTCCACAGTCGAGTGAGATTTATTCCAAGGAAGCAGGGATGGTGCAATATACACAAATCAATCAATGTGATACACCACATTAACAAAATGGAAAATAAAAATCACATGATCATCTCAATAGATGCAGAGAAAGCTTTTGACAAAGTCCAACATCCATTTATGATAAAAACTCTGAATATAATGGGTACAAAGGGAAAGAACTTTAACATAATAAAGGCCATATATGAGAAACACTCAGCCAATATCATACTCAATAACAAAAAGCTGAAAGCCATTCCTCTGAGAACAGGAACAAGATAAGGATGCCCACTCTCACATCTCTCATTCAGCATAGTACTAGAAGTTTTAGCCAGAGCAGTTAGGCAAGAGAAAGAAATAGAAGGTATCCAAATTGGAAAGGAAGAAGTAAAACTCTCACTATTTGAAGATGACACAATTCTATATATAGAAAACCCTAAAGAATCCACCTAAAAACTATTAAAAATAATCAATAATTTCTAATTATTTCTATAATACAGTATAATACAGTAGAGTTGCAAGGTACAGAGTCAACTTTCAAAAATCAGCTGCATTTCTGTACACTAATAATGAACTAGTAGAAAGCGAGGTTGAGAATACAATCCCATTTACAATTGCAACAAAAAGCATAAAATACCTAGGAATAAATTTAACCAAGGAGGTGAAAGACCTATATGCTGAAAACTGTAAGACATTATTGAAATAAATCGAAGAAGACAAAATGAAATGGAAAGATATTCCATGCTCATGGATTAGAAGAATAAACATAGTTAAAATGTCTATATTACCTAAAACAATCTACAGATTCAATACAATCACAATCCCAATGACATTCTTCATGGAAATAGAACAAAGTATCCAAAAATTTATATGGAACAACAAAAGACACTGAATAACCAAAACAATCCTGAGAAAAAACAACAAAGTTGGAGGCATCACGCTCTCTGAATTCAAATTACACTACAAAACTCTAGTAATACTGGCAGGAAAACAGACACACACAGATAATGGAACAGAATTGAAAGCCCAGATATAAAGCCACACATCTATGGACAGCTAATCTTTGACAAAGTATCGGGGGGAGAATATACAATGTTGAAAGGAGAGTCTCTTCAATAAGTGGTGTTGGGAGAACTGGACAGTCACATGCCAAAGAATGAAAGTCGATCATTATCTTACATTATACACAAATTTTAACTCAAAATGGATTAAAGTCTTGAATTTAAGACCTGAAACCATAAAAATCTTAGAAGAATATATAGGTAGTACACTCTTTGACATCAGTCTTAGCAATATCTTTCTGAATATGATGTCTTCTCAGGCAAGGGAAACAAAAGAAAAAATAAACAAATGGGACTACATCAGATGAAAAAGCTTCTGCACAGCAAAGGAAACCATCAACAAAACAAGAAGACAACTCATCAACTGGGAGAAAATATTTGCAAATCACATATCCAAGAATGGGTTAATTTCCAAAATATATAAAAACTCATACAGCTCAACAACGGACAAATGAACAATCCAATCAAAAAATGGACAGAGGATATGAACAGACATTTTTGCAAAGAAGGTATTCAGATGGCCAACAGGCACATGAAAAGATGTTCAACATCACTACTTGTTAAGAGAATGCAAATCAAAACTACAATAAGATATTGCCTCACCTCTGTCAGAAATGCTATAATTAACAAGACAAGAAATAACAAGCGTTGGAGAGGATACGGAGAAATGGGAACTCTCATACACTGCTGGAGGGAATGCAAACTGGTGCAGTCACCATGGAAAACAGTATGGAGATTTCTCAAAAAGTTAAAAATAGAAATACCATATGATCCAGCTATTCCATTACTGAGCATTTATCCAAAGAATATGAATTCAACAATTCAAGGAGATTTATGCATCCTTATGCTCACAGCAGCATTATTCACAAAGAAAAGATGTGGAAGCAACTCAACTGCCCAAGAAGACATGAATGGATCAAGAAGATGTGGTATATATATACAATGGAATACTACGCAGCCATAAAAGAGACAAAATTGTGCCATTTGCAACAATATGGATGGACCTTGATGGTGTTGTGCTAAGCAAAATAAGTAAGACAGAGAAAGAGAAATACTGTATGTTTTCATTCATATGTGGAAGATAAACAAACACATAGATAGGGAGGATAGATTAGTGGTTACCAGAGGAGAAGGGGATCAGGGGTGGGTGAAAGGGAAAAAGAGGCACATATGTCTGCTGATATATAAAAACTAGCCTATTGTGGTGAACACAATGCAGTATATACAAAAACTGAAATATAATAATGTACTACTGAAATTTACACAATGTTATAAGCCAATATGACTTCAACAAAAATTTTTTTAAAAAGTTACTGTGGAGTTGGTATGTCAAATGCATGGCAGACTAGGAAGTTCCAGGCCCTCATTTCCCCATGGAAACATTAAAAAAAATAAGAGGCTGGCTAAAAATAATTTTATAGTAGCTATGGAAAACAGTGAAAGGTCTACAGCACCCAGACATGCAATAAAGAAAAAGCCACACGGAGAACGGTCAGAAACTTCCTGGTCTTTTTATTTACACTTGCCTCACCATGTACCCAGCATGGCACAGCGTGATCTCAGGGAAGAGGCAGTCCAGTTTCAGTTCCCTCCATTGAATCAGAAGGAGCATAGTGGACTTTATTTGTGACATTCTTAACTGTCTTGAGGATTCCTGATGCATGGAACTCTATTTCACATAACTTGGGTCTCAGACAGGGGAAAGCATCATAGATCAGATCTCATGCTAGTAAAAGCCACAGGAAAAAGCAGCCATTGCTTATGAAAGCTGCAGGGAGATGACAGAAATGCAGACATCTGGAACAAGAGATTATGGGTAGGTGAATAGATAAAACATCTAAGACCTCAGAAAAAATAGTGATGAGACTAATTAGGAAATTAAGACATTTAAGAGCTGCCTTGTATATTGAGGAATCAAAAACACACTCACATAAGCCCATGCAAAGTGCACTACCAGAAAACACTTGAAAAGAACTTGTGCTTCCATAGTGGGTGGATGACAAAGTTCAGAACATGCCCCAATAATTAGTGAACATCTTCAGAGACAGACAGCCAGTCTTCAAAGGCTAGGAGAAATGACTATTTTTTAGAATAACCAATTTTCAACAACAGCAACAAAAGAAATCACAAGGCGTACCAAGAAACACAAAAATATGGCCCATTAAAATGAAGAAAATAAAGTTGCAGAAACAGTCGCTGAAAAAAACAGGCATCAGGGAGTGACATCAGCATCATGGCACCATCAAGTGTCCCTACTTTTGTACCCCCCTACTCAACAAGAAAAATTTGGCATCCATCCATGAACAAAAGTGCCTCTGTGGGAGTTGTGGGATCCAGCAACATAAACCAAGGGATCCAGGAGGAGTTTTGCCCACTTTGGCCTCAGGTAATAGATAGTCAGACCTTGGTACCAGCTGTGGTCCCCACAGTAGCCTGTGAACCAATTCCAGCCCCTCCTGGCCACATTCCACTACCACCTGGAGAACACTGACTTGGACAATCACTCATGGACAAGAAAGCCTTTGTGGAAGTCCAGTTTTCCACAGGAGAAGTTCCAACACTCCATTGGAACCAAAAAATATGAGTTTGGATGCACTAAATGGGGCAGTTAGTAAAGACTAAAGGAGGTTCCTATTACTTCGAATGAGAAGACAATAATGAAATACTCAAAGGAATAAGAAAGATCAAGGAAACATGATATCACCAAGTATCACAATAACGTTCCAATATTTGAACTGAAATATACAGAGATTTACAAATGACCCAATATAGAATTCAAAACAGCCATTCTAAGAAAATTCAATGAACTACAAGAAAACACAGAAAGACAGTTCAATGAAATCAGGAAAACAATAAATGAACAAACGAGAAATTTAACAAAGTGATAGAAATCATAAAAAAGAACCAATCAGAGACACTGGAGCTGAAAAATTTAGTGAGTGAAATAAAAAATGCAATAGATATCATCAATATCAGAGCAGGCCAAACAGAAGAAAAGAAGAAAGAATCTGTGAGATATAAGATAGGAACTTTGAAATTATCTAGTTAGAGGAGAACAAAGAAAAAGAATGAAGAAAGCTTATGTGATCTATGGGACATCAACAAAAGAAAAAATGTGCAAAACATATATAGTTCCAGAAAGATAAGAAGAGAGAGAAAGGGTCATAGAGTTTATTTAAAGAAATAATGCCTGAGAACTTCCCAAATTTTGGGAGATACTTGGACATCCAAGTGTGTGAAGCTAATAGGTCACTCCATAATTTCAATCAGAAACTAATTTCTCCAAGATACACTATAATAAAGCTGTTAAAATATAAATAAAATGAGAAAGTCCTAAAAGCGGTACTGAAAAGAAGACTGTAACTTACAAAGAAACCATTAGGCTATCAGTAGATTTCTCAGCAAAGACTTTATAGGTCAGAAATAATGGTATCATACATTAAAAGTGCTGAAAGAAAAAAAATTGCAAACTGAATTAGTGTACCAGAAACAGTTATCCTTCAAAAAGGAAAGAGAAATAAAGATTCTCCAAGACAAACAAAGGCTGAGAGAATTCAACAACACTAGATCAAACTTACAAGAAATGCTGAAAGGAATTCTTGAAGCTGAAATAAAACGTTGCTAATTAGTACCATAAAAACATATGAAAATATACAACACAGTGGTCAAGGTAAATATATAGTCTAATTCAGAATATTCTAATTCTGTAATGTACTTGTCTGTTAACCACTTTATTATAGTAAAAGATTAAAGGGCAAGAGTATTAAAAGTAACGATAATTACAATAATTTGTTAAAGAATGCACAATATAAAAAGAGGTAAATTGTGACTTTAAAAACATAAAAGGGGGAGTGAAAGTAGACTTTTTGTATGCAATTGAAGTTAAGTTGTTATCAGCGTAAAATAGACTTATATCTATAAGAAGTTTTATGTAACCCTCATGGTAACCACAAAGCAAAACCTATAGTAGATTCACAATACATAAAATGAAGGGAATCAGAGCATACCACTACAGAAAATCACAAATTCACAAAGGAAGGCAGCAAGAAAGGAAGAAGGGAACAAGGAAACTGAAAATAGGTAGAAAACAAGACCCAACTATATGTTTCCTACAAAAGACTGACTTCAGCTTTAAGGACACACATAGGCTCAAAATGAAGGGATAGACAAAGATATTCCAGGCAAGGAAAAATCAAAAGAGAGCAGGGATAACTAAACTTACACAGACAAAACAGACTTTAAGCCAAAAACAGCAACAAGAGGCAAAGAAGATCATTTTATAATGATAAAGGGGTCAATTTATCAAGATAATATATTTGTAAGTATTTATGTACCAAACATAGGAGTACCTAAGTACATAAAGCAAATATTAACAAAACTGAAGGAAGAAATAGACAACACTACAATAAAAGTAGGAGACTTCAATTATAAAGGGGTCAATTCCTCAGGAAGACAGAACAATCATAAACATATACACAGCCAACAGTGAAGCATCAAAATATATTAAGCAAATTCTAATTGATCTAAAGGGAGAAATAGACAACAATACAACAATTGTGGGAGATATCAATATCCCACTTCAAACAAGGATATGTCATCCAGACAGAAAATCAAAAAAGAAACATTTAATTCAAATCACACTTTAGATCAAATGGACCTAACAGATAGATATATACAGATGGATAGATAGCTATAAATATATAGAGAACATTCCATGAAACAGCAGCAGAGTACACATTCTCCTTAAACATTTATGGACTATTCTCCAGGATAAATCATCTGATAGGCCACAAAACAAGTCTAAGAAAATTTAAGAAGATAGAAATTCTACCAAGTATCCATTCTAACCACAGTAGTATCAAACTAGAAATCAATGGCAGTAGAAAAGCTGGAAAATTTACGGATATGTGGAAATTAAACAACCTACTCCTGAACAGCCATTGTCTCTAAGAATAAATCAAAAGGGAAAACAAAAAATAGCTTGAAACAAATGAAAATGGAAACACAACATACCAAAACCTAAGAGAAGTTTATGGTGATAAACATCTATATTAGAAAAAAGATCTCAAATGAGCAACCTAACTTTATACCTCAAGGAACTAGAAAAAGAACAACTAAGACCAAAATTAGCAGAAAGAAGGAAATGACAAAGATCAGACCAGAAATAAATGAAATAGAGACAGGAAAACAGCACAAAAAATCAACAAAACTAAGAGCTGGTTTTTTGAAAAGATAAACAAAATTGAAAATCTTTAGTTAGGTTAAGTAAGAAAAAAGAACCAAAGACACAAATAATTAAAATCAGAAATGAATGAGGAGACATCACAATTGGTATCACATAAATACAAAAAGTCATAAAAGACTACTATGAACAAATACATAATAAATTGAATAAATTAAAAAAAATGGAATGATTCTTAGAAACATACATCTAGCCAAGAAAGAATCTGGAAGAAATAGAATATATGAACAGGCCAATAATGAGTAAGGAGATTAAATCAGTAACAAAGACCTCCCAACAAAGACAAGCCCATGACCAGATGGTTTCACTGGTGAATTCTAACAAACATTTCAATAAAGACTAATGCCAATCCTTCTCAAACTCTTCCAAAAAATGGAAGACAAGAGGACATTCCCAGATTCATTTTATGAGGATAGCACTACAGTGACACCAAACCAGGTAGGGATACTACAAGAAAAGAAAACTACAGCCAATTATCCCTGAAAAATATAATTGTAAAAATTACAAACAAATATTGGCAAACCAAATTCAACAACACATTAAAAGGAGCATACACCAGGATCAAGTGAGATTCATCCCTGGGATACAAGGACCTTTCAACATATGCAAATAAATCAATATGATACATCTCATTAATAGAATGAATGATAAAAATCATATGATCATCTCAATAAATGCAGAAAAAGCATTTGACAAGATATAACATCTATTCCTGACAAAAACTTTCAACAAATTGGCTATAAAAGTAACATATTTCACATAAAAAGACCATTTATGACAAACCCGCAGCTATCACCATACTCAATGATGAAAGATGGAAAACTTTTCCCTTAATATCAGGAGCAAGACAAGAGTTCCCACTCTGCCACCCCTATTCAAAATAGCACTGGAGGTACTATCAAGACCAATCAGGCAAGACAAAGAAATAGAAGACCTCTAAATCAGGAAAGAAGAAGTAAAATGGTCTTTGTTTACAGATTATATGATCTTATGTATAGATATCTTAAAGAGTCTACCAAAAACATGATACCTAATCAAAACTTGCAGTAAAGTTACAGTATACAAATTATACACACAGAAATCATTTGTGTTTTTTATATACTAACAGCAAAATACCTGAAAAAGAATTAAAAAATAATCCCATTTACAGTAGCATCAAAACCAATAAAATGCTTGGAAATCAAAGTAATCAAGGAGGTGAAAGATCTGTATATTGAACACTACAAACTTTGATGAAAGAAATTAAGACAACCAAAATTCCATATTCATGGATTACAAGAATTAATACCGCTAAAAAGTCCATCATATGCCAAATCTACTGCAAGTTAAATGCAATACCTATCAAAATTCTAACTGCATTTTTCAAAGGTATAGTGAAAACAATCCTAAATTTTTTATGGTTTCACAAAATACCCAAATAGCCACAACAACTCTGAGAAAAAATAAAGTTAGAGGCAACACACTTCCTGATTTAAAACTAGACTACAAACCTCTAATAATCAAAACAACATTGGACTGGCATAAAAATAGACACAGAGCAATGGAACGCAATCAAGAGTCCAGAAATAAACCCTCATATATGTGGTCAACTGATATTTAACAAACAAGTCAAGAATGTTTCACAGGGAAAGACTAGTCTCTTCAAAAAGCAGTGTTGGGAAAACTGGACAACCACCTGCAGAAAAATGAAATCTGAGCCCTGCCTTACATCACTCACAAGAAAAAAATCTGAAAATGAAGTAAAGCCTTAAACAGAAGATATGATACAATAAAACTCATAGACTAAAACATATGGAAGAAGTTCCTTAACATGGGTCTTGACAATAACTTTTTGGATAAGACAGCAAAAGCACAAGCAACAAAAGCAAAAATTGACAAGTGGCCTCTGTCAAATTTAAAAGCTTCTGCACATCAAAAGAAACGACCAACAAAATCAAAATGCAGCCAATGAAATGAGAGAGAATATTTGCTAACCATATATCAAATAAGAAGTTAATATACAACATATATAAAGAACATATACAACTTAAGAAGAAGAAAAACAATCTGATTTAAAAACAGGCAGAGTAATTAAATAGACAATTTTCCAAAGAAGATATACAAATGGCAGTAGGTACACGAAAAGGTGCTCTACATCAATAACCATCAGGGAAGTGCAAATGAAAGCCATAGTGAGATAATCACCTGATACCTGTTGGAATGGCTATGATCGAACAGACAAGAAATAACAAGTTTTGATGAGGATTTGGAAAAAAGGGAACCCTTGTGCACTGTTTTGGGAATGTAAATTGGTACAGCCACTTTGGAAAACAATAGAGTAGTTCCTCAAAAAATTAAAAATAGAATTACCCTACGAACCAATAATCTCACTTCTTGGTATATAACCAAAGCAAATGAAAATAGGCTACTGAAGACTTATCTGCACTCCCAGGTTTAGTGTAGCACTATTCACGATAGCCAAGATATGGAAACAATCTAAGTATCTGTCAATAAATAAATGGATAAAGAATATGTGAGATATATACATATATATAAATACACACACAGTATACACACACAAAGGAATTTTATTCAGTCATGAGGAAAAAGGAAATTCTTCTATTTGTAAAAACGTGGAGGATCTTGAGGCTATCATGCTAAGCAAAATAAGTTAAAAAGAAAAAGATCAGGGGCCAGCCTAGTGGTGTAGTGGTTAGTTTGTGCATTCTGCTTTGGTGCCCCAAGATTTGCCAGTTTGCTGATTCAGATCCTGGGAGTGGACCTACGCACCGCTTATGGAACCATGCTGTGGTAGGCATCCCACATATAAAATAGAGGAAGATGGGCACAGATGTTAGATCAGGGCCAATCTTCCTCAGCAAAAAGAGGAGGATTGGTGACGGATGTTAGCTCAGGGCTAATCTTCCTCAAAGGAAAAGAGAAAGACCAATACTGTTTGATACCATTTATGTGTAGAATCAAAAATATAAAAACTCAAAGAAAGAGAGAGTAGAATTCTGGTTACCAGAGGTTGGGAGTGGGGGAAATGGAGAGATTTTGGTCAAAGGATACAAACTTGCAGTTAAAAGATGAATAAGTTCTGGGGATCTAATGCACAGCATTGTGATTATAGTAAACAATAATGTATTTTTTTTTGAGGAAGATTAGCCCTGAGCTAACATCTGCTGCCAATCCTCCTCTTTTTGCTGAGGAAGACTGGCCCTGAGCTAACATCCGTGCCCATCTTCCTCTACTTTATATGTGGGCCACCTACCATAGCATGGCCTGCCAAGCAGTGCCATGTATGCAACTAGGATCTGACCCGTGAACCCCAGACCGCCAAAGAGGAACATGCACACTTAACCGCTGTGCCACCAGGCCAGCCCAGCAATAATGTATTTTATGCATGAAAGTTTTTAATAGAATAGATCTTAAATGTTCTCACCACAAAAAAGAAATGGTAATATGTGATATGATGGAGGTGTTAGCTGATGCTACAGTGGTAACTGTTTTGCAATACATAATTATATCAAATCAACACATTGTACACCTTAAACTTACGCAATATTATTCGTCAGTTATATCTCAATACATTGAATCAATAAAAGAAAGAAACCCAGGCATCAGAACTACTAGACATACTTTGAAACAATGTCTTAATTATGCTTAAAGAGCTAAGGGAAAACATTGGCAGAGAACTAAAGGAAATCAGGAAAGTAATATATGAACAAAATAAGAATATTAACAAAAAGGTGTAAAATATAGAAAGTAACCAAATAGAAACTCTGGAGCCAAAAAATATAATTCAATTGAAAAATTCACTAGATTAGTTCAATAGCAGATTCAAATAGGCAGAGGAAAGAATCATTAAAATTGAAGACGTTATTTGAAATTATTGAGTTTATGGAACAGGGGGAAAAAGAATGAAATAAAGTGAATAGGACTGAAAGTACTTTATAGGACAGGAAGAAGTGAACATACACTCACAATATGGGAATGCCAAAAGTGCAAGACAGAAAGATGCAGAGAGATTATTTAAAGAAATAATGGCTGAAAACTTTTTAAATTTGAGGATGTCATGGATCTACAAGTCCAAGAAGATCAGCACATCCATTTATGAAAATATCCAGAGACCCACAACAAGATACACTGTATGACACTCACTTTTTACCCAAGGACACACATAGGTCAAAAGCAAAAGTTTTGAAAAAGATATTCCATGCAAATAGTAACCAAAAGAGAGCAAGGGTGACTATAATAATAGCAGGCAAAATAGACTTTAAGTAAAAAACTGCTACAAGGTACAAAGAAGGATATTGTATGTTGATAAAAGTCAATTCACCAAGGAGATAAAACAATTGTAAACATATATGCACCAAACATCAAATCTCCAAAATATATCAAGCAAACATTGACAGAATTGAAGGGAGAAGTAGACAACTGTACAATAATAGTAGGAGACCTTTGAGTTAATCCGTTGAGGCTGCTATAACAAAATACAATAAGCTGCATGGCTTATGAACAGCAGCAGCTTACTGCTCACAGTTTTGGAGGCTGGAAATCTGAGATGAGGGTACAAGCATATCCAGGTGAGGGCACTCTTCCAGGTTGCAGTTTGCTGACTTCTTACTGTGTCCTCACATGGTGGAAAGGGCAAGGCAGCAATCTAGTGCCTCTTTTTAAGGATGTTAATCTCATTCATGGGGTTCACCCTTCACGACCTAATCACCTTCCAAAGTCCCCACCTCCTAATACCATCACATTGGGTATTAGTGTTTCAACATATGAATCTTGAGGGGACACAAACATTCAGACCATAGCATTCTACCATTGGCCCTCCAAAGCTCATGGCCTTCCTACATGCAAAATTCATGCATTTCATCCTAGTAGCTCCAAGTCTTAACTAGTTCCAGCATTGCCTCAAAAGTCTAAAGTCCAAAATCTCATCTAGATCAGATATGGGTAAGAATCAATTTATGCTTCATCCTGAGGCCAATTCCTCTCTAGCTGTGAATTTGTGAAATCAAATAAGTTGTGTGTTTCCAAAATACATTGTTGGGACAGGCATAGGGTAAACACTCTTTTTCCAAAAGGGATAAATAGGAAAGAAAATTGTGAACAGGTCCCAAGCAAGTCTAAAACCCAACAAGGTAAACAAAATTTTAAGACTCAAGAATAATCTTCTTTAACTCTATACTCTGCCTGCTGGACACACTGGGGCAGTGGTCTCACCTTGTAGACACAAAGGAGCTTCTCCACCCTCCTGGCTTTGTTGGGCACAGCCCATGTAGTAGCTTTCATTGATCAGAGTTGTGTACCTGCAGCTCTCTCAAGCTGGAATTGCACACAAGTGGCTCTACTAGTCTGAGGTCATGGGAACAGCCCTCCCCTCAAGAGTCCACTGAGCATTGGCCTACTGGGGACTCTCTGCAACAGCTGCACCCTCACTGCAGCTTTCTTCCTGGGTCCTGTGCCAGCACCCCTGAAGATTCCATCCTTTGAAATATACGTAGGGGTAGTCATGCTTCCATGGCTCTGCTTAGCATGGGTACAGCCCCCACAGCTTTGGATTGCATTGCCTGCATGGCTTTGGGTGACACTGCCCCCACAGCTTAGAGTGTGAGTCATCTGGCCTATTGAAACCCAGGTGATGACTTCCCCTTTTAAAACCTAGTAGCCCAGCTCTGATGATCTCTGAATCGCCTTCTTCCCTTAAATTGACAAATAGCACACATTCACATTCAATGCTCTATGGTCCCCTCCTGTAAAATCTAAATCTAACAACTTTCTTTCATTCTTTCCTGTCTCCTTCTCCTTAAATACAAATTGACTGTTTGCCTGCCAGAGTGGCTGATTAAGTTCTTGGTTCACACCCATACTCATCTCCTTATCAAAGGATCGCTTGGCCACACCCTTAGTCTTCTCTTCCAAACATGCCTTCTCATTTTTTGGGATATGGATTGACCGAGAATTTTCCAAAATGTTAAGTTCTTCTTCCCTTTTGATTAACAATTTTGTCTTTAAGTCATTTCTTTCTTCTCACACTTTATAAGGCGCATTCAAGAGAAGCTTAGCCACACCTTCAACATTTTGCTTAGAAATAGCTTTAGCCAAATATTGTATGTCGTTACTCAGAAGTTCTACTTCCACAAAACACTAGGACATAAACATAATTCAGCCATCTTCTTTGTTACTTTATATCAAAGATCACATTTTCTCAGTTTCCAATAACATGTTAATCATTTTTGTCTGAGGCCTTATCAGAATGGCTTTTGTGATTGTCCATATTTCTAACATTCTGTTCATGGCCACTTAGGTATTCTCTAAGAAGATTCAAGCCTTCTCTACAGCTCTGCTCTTCTTCTGAATTGCCCTCAACAATCTGATCATGGCAATGTAGGCTTTTGATAGAATGCACCTGAAAATTCTTCTAGCCTTTACCCATTACCCAGTTGAAATGACTCAAAGTCATTTTCACATTTGTTAGTTATTTGTTACAGCAGCATCTCCACTTCTCAATACAATTTTTTTGTCTTAGTCCATTCAGGCTTCTATAATAAAATACCACAGACTGAGTGGTTTATATACAGCAGAAATTCATTCCTTACAGTTCTGGAGGTGAAAGTGTGAGATCAGGGTGGCAGCACAGTCAGGAAAGGGCCCTAACTAGGTTGCCGACTGCTGTTTTCTGTGTCCCCACATGTTGGAAGGGGCAAGACAGGTTCTCAGCTTCTTTTATAAGAGCATTAATCTCATTCTTGAGGGCTTCACCCTCATGATCTAATTATCTCCAAAAGGCCCCACCTTCTAATATCACTGAATTGGGCATTAGGATTTCAACGTATGAATTTTGAGGGAACACGAACATTCAGATCATAGTGACATCCATATCCCACTTTTAATAATGGATAGGGCAACTGGACAGATGATTCATAAGAAAACAGAAAACTTGATTATTATAGACTATGTGTACCTAACAGACATATAAAGAACACTCCACTCAATGACAATAGAATACATATTTTTATTAAATACAGAGAACATGAAACATTCTCCAGGATAGACCATATGTTAGGACACAGAAAAGTTTTGATAAATTTAGAAATATTGAAATCACACAAAGTATATTTTGTGATCATTATGGAATGAATCTAGAAACCAATGACAGAATGAAAAGTGGAAAATTCACAATCATGTAGAAATAAAACAACACATACTTATACTCCCCATGGGTCAAAGAATAAATGGCAATGGAAATTAGAAAATATCTTGAGACAAGTGATACTGACAACATAAAATATCAAAATTTATGGGAGAACCAGTAGTTACAAGGAAATTTACTGCTAAAGGCAATATCTTTGTTTGCAGATGACATGATCTTATATACAGAAACCCTAAAGATTCCACAAATAAAAGTGTCAGAATAAAGGAATTCAGCAAAGTGGGAGGGAACAAAATCAACATGCAAAAATCACTTGTGTTTCTATAAACTAACAATGAATATTCTGAAAAGAAAATTAGGGAAACAATTCCATCTACAATAGCATCAAAAAGAATGAAATACTAAGGAAGGCCTTGTGGTGTAGTGGTTAAGGTTGGCATGCTCCGCTTCAGTGGCCTGGGTTCATGGATTCAGGTCCTGGGCACAGACTTAGACCACTCATCAGCCATGCTATGGTGGTGACCCACATATGAAAAAAGTGGAGGAAGGTAGGCACATAGTTTAGCTCAGAGCTAATTTTCCTCAACCAAAAAAAGAGGAAAATTGGCAACAGATGTTGGCTCAGGACTAATCTTCCTCAGCAAAAATAAAAAATAAAAATTTAGGAATAAACTTGAGGCAAAAGATTTGAAAACTAAAACTTACAAAATATTGCTGAAAAAATATTAAAGAAAATGAGTAAATGGAAAGATATCTCATATTCATGGATTGGAAGACTTACTATTGTTAAGATCTAAATACTACTTACAGATATCTACAGATTCAGTACAATGCCTATCCAGATCCTAACAATGTTATCAGCAGGAATAGAAAAATCCATACTAAAATTCATATGGAATCTCAACAGATCCTGAATACCAAAACAATCTGAAAAAGAAGAGCAAGTTTGGAGCTCTCACACTTCCTGATTTCAAAACTTACAATACGATAATCAAAACAGTGTCGTACTGGCATAAAGACAGACTTATAGGCCAAAGTAATAGAATAAAATTCCCAGAAATAAACCCTAACATATATGTTCAAATGAGTTTCAACATATGTGCCAAGATCATTCAATGTGGAAAGGACAGACCTTTCAATGAGTTGTGTTGGGAAAACTGGTTATCTACTTGAAAGGGATGAAGACCCCTACTTTACACAAAAATGAACTCAAAATAGAGAAAAAACTTAAACACAAGAGCTAAAAATATAAAACCCTTGAAAAAAAATAGGGGAAATACTTCATGACCTTGGATTTGGCATGATAGCTTGGATATCACACCAAAAGCACAGGCAACAAAGCAAAAACAAAGATAAATTGGACTTCATCAAAATTAAAAAGATTTGTGCATCAAAGGACACTAGCAACAGAGTGCAAAGGCCATGCATAAAATAGGAGAAAAATATGTGCAAACTGTGTATCCGATAATGAACTAATATCCAGGGTATATAAAGAACTCTACAACTCAACAACAAGAAAACACAAACAATTCAATTTAAAAATGGGCAAAGCATTTGAATAGACATGTCTGCAAAGAAAATATGCAAATGCACAATAAACACATGAAAATATGCTCAACATCACTAATTATTGGGGATAAGTAGATTGAAACCACAATGAAATACCATGTCACACCCATTAGGACAGCTGTTATAGGAAAAAAATAAAAAGAAAATAACAAGTGTTGATGATGATGTGGAGAAATTGAAACCTTTCTGCATTGCAGGTGGGAATGTAAAATGGTGCACTCTGTTGAATCAGTATGGTGATTCCTTGAAAATCAAACTTAGTATTACCATGTGATCCAGCAATTACACTTCTGAGTATATACCCAACATAATTGAAAGCAGGGACTCAAAAATATATTTGTACACCAATGTTTATAGCAAGATTATTCATAATAACGAAAAGATGGAAGTAACTCAAAAGTCCATCAATGGATGAAATAATGAACAAAATGTGGTGTATACATACAATGGAATATTTTTGCGGCTTAAAAAGAAATGAAATTTTGACACAGGCTACAACACGGTTAAATCTTGAAGAAATTATGGTAAGTGAAGTAAGCCAGACACAAAGGGACAAATATTGTATGATTCCACTTAAATAAGCAACCTAGCATAGTCAATTCATAGAGGCACAAAGTAGAATGGTGGTTGCCATGACCTGGGAGTTATAGGTATAGCGTTTCAGTCTAGGGGAGGTGAAAAAGTTCTCCTGATGGATGGTGGTGACGTTTGCACAACAAGGTGAATGCATTTAATGCCACTGAACTGCACACTTAAAAATGGTTAAAATGGGGCCAGCCCCATGGTGTGCTGATTAAGTTTGGCATACCCCACTTCAACAGCACTTCACAGGTTTGGATCCCAAACGTGGACCTACACCACTCGTCAGCCATGCTGTGGCAGCAACCCACGTATAAAAAAAGTGGAAGAAGATTGGCACAGATGTTAGCTCAGGGCAAAGCTTCCTCACCACAAAAAAAAAAAAAAAAAAAAGGTTAAAATGGTAAATTTTTGTTACGTATATTTTACCACAATAAAAGAACCCAAATTTTACTGCAAATATGGAAAATGGATTTGAAGATAGAAAAAGTGGATATTAAGAAACTAGTTATAAAGTTGTTTACAGTAGCCTTATGAACTTGTAATTTGTACTAGGGGCCACTACAATGTCTATTTCTATAGAAAGTTTGAGAAAAATTGGTATCCAGCACCAATAGAAACATCAGACCTGGATGAGAGGAAGGTACCAAAGGAATTAACTTTTTTAAAAAAATGCATAAAATTTCACAATAGAATGTAGATCAATGACCATTTTAAGAGGAATAGAACTGGATTTGTAACTGGAAGCAAACATCCCATAGAATGAATGCATATGTATCTAAAAGAAGGAGGACTATTTTAATGATGGAGGAGCAGAAATCAAGGAAATTTTGCCTCACAAAAAGACACCTACCCTTATGACATGTACTAGGCATTTTTAGTTTAAGGAGTAGAACATCTAGTCATTTTGTAAGGAGCACAGGGAGAAAAAGGGACTAATTATGTGTTTGCCCATTCTGGGCAGCAACAGTTTGATTCTATTTCCCTTTCCTAGTATCTTTATTTGCCTAGAGGAGTTCTTTATATACCATATAGCTAGACGTGTTCTTCAATACCTAGGAGCCCCATACTCACGTAATAGGAACAATTGCAAATGTGAACTGCCATGAAGACCTATATGCAACAAGCTATACAGGATAAAGGATGTATAGTGGGTTCTGATATATGAATCTCTCTGGTGATAAAACTCTTACTAGTGTAAATAATGATAGAGTCTGGCTCTGGTCTGCTTGAATTCCTCTTCTGTGTGTCCTGAATGTTCCTGGTCCCTTGTGGCTTTGTTTGCATTGAGATTTTCCACATCTCCCAACATAGGCAGTCCTTATTATTAAGTCTTAGTCTCAGTTTATGCACTTTCTTGAAGTGCGTTCTTAAGGATTTAGTTTTATTTGTGAGCTCTGAGACTGAGCATGTAACACTGCAGCTCTTTCTAACCCACACTGTCTCTGCTCTCTCTGCAGGGATCAGATTTCTACTGCTCTGGCAGCTGCATTCTGTCTTCATACTGTGAAGACAGAAACAGTTCTAACTACCCTACCCTTTTACGAGAAGAATATTATCCTGCTAGGGAGTCAAACTGATATGCAACATCCCCCTACACACAACCCACACTGAGCCATGTACCCACTTTTGAACACTGCCATGACACTTTTCTATTTAATGCCATTCTCTAGGCATAAAAGCTATGTATCTTAACATTTAATAACCTATAGATTTGGACTTTGTGGATATAATTACAATGCTAGGGCATATGTAGCCATGTCCTTTCAGCTTCAGTTTAGTTTTTTAAACACAGGAGAAAAGTGGAGGCCATTTTTCCTTGGGTAATAGGACCAGGGAGAGCCATCATCTTAAATTGGTAAATATTCAGCAGCTGGTTAGCCAAAATTCTAATAGTCAAACAAATGTAAGGGTGTGTGCCTAGAAAGTAAAATACTCAAGTCAAATTAAATAGTTTTTAAGCCCCCTGGGTGTCAGAGACAGGCCAAATATGGGTAGCTTTTAGTAGAGGTCATTCAAATCAAGAAGTACATTTGCAATGAAGCCCTAAGGTCCATGGAAAGAAATTCATCTGGAAGAATTAGTAGGCAAGAAAATCCAAGGAAAATATAAAGCAAAAACTCTGAAGGCAGACTGCTGGGGTTTGAATCTGTTTCATCAATAACTGTCTGTGTGGTCTTTGCAAAGTCAGTTATTCTCTTTATGCCTATGTTTCTTTATCTGTGAAAGAGGGTAAAAGTAGTACCTCCGTAATTATGCTACTTTGAGGACATGTAATGTATTGATACATATAAAACACTTAGAGAAGTACTGGGCTCTTAGTAAGTAGCCAATAAATATTAGAAGTTAGAGTTATTATTATAATCCTCAACATCAGCATCATGAGTATACTCTAAAAACAGTAATGAAGAGAGGTGTGTACTACAAAAAATAACGTATATTATAAAGTAACAATAAGTAAAATAATGTGAGATCAGCACAAAGATAGATAAATGGAATGGCATAAAGAGCCTAGGTATTTTTGGTGTCTGATAATTGAAGCATCTCATATCAGTGAGTAAAGAATGATTTAGCCAATTGACAGGGCTGGAAAACTGATTAAATATATATAAACAAAAATAAATTTAGGTCTCTACTTCACAAAATGTACCAAAATAAATAGCAGATGATTCAGAGATAGATATAATTAATGAAGAAAAAAAGCCTAGACCCGGATATATGTGAATATGTATTTGTCTCAGGGTAGAGAAGGTATTTCTCTACTCCAAAATTTGGGAGTTCCTAAGACCACCCTTACTTCAACTGCAAGTGTGATTCCCTATGACTACCCTCAGGTTCAATCATTTGCTAGAAAGACGCACAGAACTTGGAAAAGCTGCTATAATCATGGTTATAGTTTATTACAGTGAAAGGTTACTTATTAAGAAAAGACACATAGGGTCCAGGAGAATTCCAGGTGTGAGCTGCTCATTGTTCTCTCCCAGTAGAATCTTGTGAACATTGCTAACTTCTACTAGCAATGATGTGTGACAATATGTATGGAGCAATGCCAATCAGAGAAGCTCATCCAAGCCTTTATGTTCAGACTCTTTACTGGGACCCCAGTCACACAGACACAGTTGACTGCCTGCATGGATGACCTTAGTCTTCAGCTCTTCCAGAGACTGAGTTGATACCACATGACCTGAGACAGCCTCACACCGTAAATCATATCATTAGCATAGACTATCTAGTGTGGGCCAAGGCTCTCAGACAAGCAGACACCGTTGCTAGGCAGGACATCTCAAGGACTTAGAAGGTGCCTCCCAGGAAAAAGATCAAACCTCTTTTTGTGCAAACCTCTCTTTTTGCAAGGGTAATCCTTTACGGCACATCTATGTGAAAGAAAGCAAAACACATCGAGTAATAGATTTGGCAATAGGTTTGGTTACACAGAAATTTAAAAGTTCTACACATTTAATAGCATGGGGAAACAAAAAATCAAATAAACTGGAAAATATATTGCATCAAATATGGCAGATAAAATGTGAACATTATTAATATATAAAAATGTCTTATGAATAAAGAAAAAGATGAATGATCTAATAATAACATTAATGATAGTAAAAATAGCCAACATTCAATAAACTATGTGATACCCACTGTTTTGTTTTACATATAGTTATTCGTTTAATCCTCACAAAAACTATGAGATAGGTACTATTGTTATCTCTTTCTCATATATGAAGAATGGGAGGAAGCGAGGAGCACTATAAAATGATTTTTTAAGCAATAAAGAGAAAATTCATCAAAGAAGGAAAACAAATGGCTATTAAATATGAGAAAATGTTAAAAGAAATACAAAATGAAATTATAATTAGAAAATTTTTTCAAATTATAAACACAATGATGAAAACATTGATAATGCTTCATCTTGGTAAGGATTTGATGAAATAGGCCTTTCATAGACTGCTGAAAGTAAGGTAGTGATAACATTATTAGAATGCAATTTCACAAAACATATCACAAACCTTATAAATGAATATACCCATTGTCCCAGCAATTTCTCTTACAGATATTAAGCCTAAGGAGATAATCAGAAATACAAATATTTATGTAAAAGGATATTCATTAAAGAATCTTGGAAAATATTGAAAAGTGAGACAGAACCTAATTTGTCAGTAGTAGGGACCATTTGATATAGCCATACTCTGGAAAACTGTACAGTCATTAATCCTGTCATAATACATGAAATCACACAACACATAACACTTAGTGAAAAAGAGTAGGATATAAAACCGTATACATTTATATAATCCCAATTTTGCAGTACATGCACAGACACACATAAATGCAACTGTATATATGATTGACACGCATAGATCAAGGACAGGATACAAATGCACTAAATGCTAACAATGTCATCCTCAGGTGATAGAATTGCAGGTGATTTTCTGGGCACTTTTCTGCTCTCCCCAAATTTTCTAAAATAGACACACACTACCTTTTCGTGAGGAAAATATGATATGAATAATTTTTAAGAAAAATATTGCAAACCTGGTAAGTTTTTGGATTCTGCTATTTGATACCAAGGACAAAAATACTAGCCTATATCTACTAAAGTGACATAAGCTATGGTATATTGAAAAGGTAACATTCATCAATTTATGGAATAAAAGGAAACTCCATTATTGTCTCCATGAATAAAAGAAACATGGTTAAGAGTACTATCTCTCTTGCAGCTTTCCACTCCCATTTTCTGGTGCAATCACAGAATTGCACTGTTAAGCACCACTAACATATTGCTATATTTCAGTCCAGCCTTTATATTTGCACGTGCAAATTAATTTTAATTACGTTTTACTAAAATTGAAGTTTTACTGAATATACTTTTGTAGCCTACATTTTCATATATAATATTATTAATATTTCCCATGACCTGAAATATTTTGAAAATGGTTAATTTACCATGACTGCATAATATTTACATCATTGGATTTAAATATTTAGGTGGTTTATTAACTGTGTCTTGAAACCTAGACTGCCTTTTATCTTTCCTTTAGATTATAGCTGAGAACAGCGAATGTGTATTTTGAGATATGGCAGAAATGGAAGTGCAGGGAATGATGTCAAAATGCTTTTTCATCAACAGTACACACTTTCTCATGTTGCAGGACGTAAGAGGATACCTAGCCCATGAATGTCTCTCCAATCAGATTTCATCTTTCTAAGGTCCTCTATTAAAATGCTGATATCCTTAGATAGGCAAAAATAGGGAGCCACTAATTTTTCACTCTAAATAATTTTAGCATACGCTTTTCTCCAACACAGGCTAGTGAACTTGGGCAAGAAGAATGAGAAGAAAAAGAAAAGAAATGATGCATGGAGACTGTCAAGCAAACCACCTCGTTCATACATTTTGCTAAGTTTGATCATCAACCTATTACACATATCGTGGTTCCATTTGGAGTAAAGAAGGGTCATGTGGTAGGGTGAAAGAGAGGAGGGGAATACTCTGCACCATTAGTCTTTATATTTACCTAATGCAAGCAGGGAGAGATCCTGCAATTTTTCATATTTCTTTTCTTATGCCATTGTTACGTCCCATGCCTCGTCATTTTTTGAGACTTATGGGAGTGAAATAAGACTAAATAAATTGTCTTCTATATTCCATTCCCTACTTTTCAAAAATCAGGATCCCGTTATTGAAACACTATCCAATAGAGTGATTCTAGTGTCTGCTTTTTGTAGTTTTACCAACGCTCATTGCTGGGAAATTCTTTTTTTGTCCATCTTTATTGCTTTCCTATGACACTAGATAGAAGCATCATAAAGCTTAACCATTATTGATTTATCTGATATAAAATAAGAGTTGAAGTGTTCCCCCAAATTTTGTCAAAAAGTCGTATCTGCATTCTTGCAAAGTAACACTGTCAGAAATCACATTCAGGTGTTCCACATAGTGACTGCTGTTGTTGCTACCATACTGTATGCCTGCGTGTTGAACGTACTTCAGAAATAAACTTGCAGTGTCATTTACCTATATCAAAGGACAAAGAACAATAGTCCTCTTTAGCATGGTTTGACTTTGAAAATAAATCCATTTTGTCTGCCTCTTAACAACTTGAAATCCTCTAGGTGTTTGTACATTGATTTTTTTAATCAATTGCTCAAGAGTCTTTCTAAGTATGAAAGATGGACTGATATCCAAGTTCACTACCTATTTAGACCACTCTTCTAACATGAAACAGAAAATCTTTTCTCTGGCCTCTTGAAATCCAAGTAGTCCTCTCGTAGTCCTTATCACATAAAGTCAAAGGAGTTCAAAATTAAGTTGCACTTCTGTACTTTGAGTCCCTATAATTTGATTTATTTCTTGTGTTGCAGTCTAGTATTAGTGGTTGAATTCAATTTAGATTTGATTATATCTGTGTGCCGCTGCTGCATTTTTCTCAGATGTTGCAAAGCAGGCTTTTATAGTAATAAATGATCATTTTTTTAACGGTCTGTTGTTTGTTGTGTAATCGTGGCAGGTTAGCATTCTTGAAGTACTAACATTACCTAATTGTTTTCCTCTCTAATTCTGCTGCTTCTCAGGTGGACTACCTTCACTGCCTCAGGGAAGGAAATGGCACAGCAGGAATGAATAAAGGAGAAAAAAAAGAGGCAATGCTCAAGTTTTTGAGTTTTAAAATTTTAGACTCTAGTAGAATTCAAACCACAAATGATTGATTGCTAATCTACTATTTTTCTGTCCATATCGGAAAAGATTTCTGAGGCTACAGAAATAGGGTAAAGTTCAGAGGGAAAGACACAAGGTGATCTTTGGGATGGAGCTTTGTCCCTTGGTATTCCCCCAGACTAATTTTGGATCAGGATGGAAGATAATTGATCAAAACTCCACATAGATTTATGGAGTTCAAGAGAAGAGGAAATATATGCAACTATTCTCAGCTAAATTCTGAAGAGGTGACAAAACACCAAGGTTCCATATGATTTACATTGTATAAGACAAGTAATGTACATCAGCATTGTGGATCTGGACCAGCGTTCACAAAACCAAATGCATACAGGGACGTGTTGGGTAACACAAATGTGTGAGGTGAGCTTGCCGAAGACACAAAAGTGTGGTAAAAGCACGTTAAATTTAAAGCACATGTTCCTTCTAAAGTAGAAGTAACTACTCAGATTCAGTCAGCTGTTGTTAGACGAGAATATGCACTCCTTATTGCCTCCTCTTGGAACTTTATAAAATAAGCCTGAAATCTGATTTCTGATGTCAAATGTCTCAATTGTTAAAATGGAATAAGAGCCAAACAAATAGGTTTATGGATTAGATGTGACTCACACTCTGTCAGTGAGTGACCTCTGTTTTAGGGAGAATAACCTAAGACAGTCTTAGAATATCTTACGCCAAAATGTGACAAGAAACAGCCCTGAGAGCAGCACAGTTGTGGTGCAGAGAGCTACCAGATCTGATGAAGCCTTAAGGTGAAGAATTTCAGAGAATGCAGCTATGACCTGTATGTTCTCATAGTGATATTGGATGTTTCAACAGGTGCCAACATGGAGAGATGATAGCAAAGAATTTCCCCTATATATCTTGTCAAAATACGAGTTCCATAGAGCTTACACATAACTGAAAGAAAAAAGTGGAGAGAATTTTAAAAGCTCGACTGAGGTTAAATTATGATCATCCAGGGAAATGGATAATTAAAAATGGATTACATTCAATTATAAAAAAATAAAGGTGTATTTCTTGCCTACCTGAGTTTGAAGATAGTGATTAATGTTCTCTGTACAAACAAAAAAAATATCTTCTCATGTTGGATATGAGATCCTATCAAAACTGAAATAAAGGGGCCGGCCTGGTGGTGCAGCGGTTAAGTTTGCACGTTCCGCTTTGGCGTCCCGGGGTTCACTGGTTCAGATCCCCGGCGCGGACACGGCACCACTTGGCAAACCATGCTGTTGTAGGCGTCCCACGTATAAAATAGAGGAAGATGGGCACAGATGTTAGCTCAGGACCAGTCTTCCTCAGTAAAAAGAGGAGGATTGGTGGCAGATGTTACCTCAGGGCTAATCTTACTCAAAAAAAAATAAAAAGAAATGGAGAATTGAAGACATCCAGTTTCAAGATGGCAGAATGGGGCATGCTGAAACCTGCCATCCTTCTTTCACGTGAAAACCAAAAAATAATCATATTTCATAAAAAATCAATAAAAATATTTCCATACTTGAAAGTAAAAGGTAAAATCTCTGTGGAGCAGGCACTGTGAGCCCTCCATAACAGAAGGAAGTGTGGTGGGTGCTATACAGGCATCGTCACTACAACTACTATGGAAAACAATACAGTCATTAAAATACCAACATAGCCCAGAACATGTACGAGAGGATTATGTCGCAGAAAAGGAATCCAAAATCTAACGACAAACATCTGAGGAAAACTAACCCTATGAAACAGAGTCACTAAACTCAACAAATGGCAAACTTGATCCTTAAAATTAGTGAACTTAATATCCCCATCAAAATGAAGGAGTAAATCTTCGAAGCAAAAACAAATGGCTATGAAAGCAAACCAAAGCCATTAGAGACCTTGGAAAAAATTGAATTAAAGATATCAATACATGAGCTAAATAAGAGACAAAAGATATCCGAAGGGCCAAAAATAAATAAATAAAATGAGCTGTAATATCATACAGAGGAATTCTCCTTAATGTTGCAGAAAAAAAAACGGAAGATTGAAAATACGTAATATAGATAGAGATGTGAAGACCAGCTCCATATGTTTTAATATATATATAAAAGGAAATATAACAGGGAAGAATAATAAGAATGAAAATGGCACCCATTTGAAGAAATAATGGCCAGGAATTTTTCAGAACTAAAGGAAGAAACTACTGAGTTCCAAGCACAATAAATTACATTTTAAAATCCCACACCTATACACATTTTTAAGTGAAATGTGCTAATAAACATTATAAAATTGCTGATCATAATGAAATAAACTTAGATATCAATAACAAAAAGAGTCAAATATGAGCTATGCATCCGTAAATTAAACACGCACATGCACACACACTCACATGCACATGAATGCACACATATCTAAGTACTTCAAGAGTTAAAGAGTAAATCCTGATGGAAATAACAATATATTTGAAAATGAATGGAAAGGCATATCTAAACTTAAAGGTTACAGTTAAAATTTTAATTTCTTAACTTTTATTAATAATTACTTTTTAACTTATTCTCCTATTTTTTAAACATTTTTCCAGCTTATTGTGTTGAAACAATCCACTTTTCCCAATCTTTCTTTTCCTCTGGTAAATTTAAGTCTATACGCTAAAAAAAGAAAAGCCAAATATAAAGACAGGAAAAGAAAGGACGAGACTGTCACTATTTGCAGACAGTATGATCTTTTACCTAGAAATTTCAAGAGAATTAACTAACATCTATCATAATTAATAAGATTCAACATTTTGGCCAGATATAAGATCACTGCACAAAGACTGTGAACTTTCTATTTTCTTTCCGGAAACAAAGGAAAGTTAAATAGAAGATAAAAAGTTCACAATCACAAACAGGACCAAAACCATATAAAAATAAATGCAACCGAAATAAAGTAAAAATGTAACAAAGTAGGTAAAGTAAAAAAACAAATGGAGGAAACTATAAAATATTGAACACCAGCACACAGATATATCTGTCACTGAAGTCCCAGATTATGATAGCCTACCTTTATGAAAACTTTTATTATTAAAAGACCAGTCAAATATCACTTTAAGACTGAATCAATTACAGGATCAATCTTTCAGGATATGTACCTGTCTTTTCTCTTCGATTATTTGTTTTGGAAGGGATGACCTACAGAAAAAGAGTTGACACTTTTTCTATAGAGGGCCAGAGAGTAAATATTTTAGGCTTGTGGGCCACACAGTCTCAGTTGCAACTGCTCACCTCTGCCTTTGAGGTGCCAAAGCAGCGATAGACAACACAAAAACACGTGAGCATGGCTGTGTGCCAAGAAAAGGTTATTTATAAAAGCCAGTGGGCTGCATTTAGCCCAGAGGACATAGTTTGGTAATCCATCTTATAATGCCTTTGAACATTTTCTCTCTTCTTAAGAAACAAAAATCAAATTTGATAGTTCCTTAATGCATTCAAAATTATGTCCAAACTCCTGAGAATGATATTCCAGCCCCACCACGCTGTTTCCAATCCCCTTGCCAATCTTGTTTCCTGCTCCACTCCTCCCTTCCACTCGCCTCTCTACTCCTATATACACTATATCCGTTAAACTTGACCTCTTTTGAATTTTTGTCTTGCTACAAGTATTCCCTGAGCTTTCCTTTAATTCGTTCATTCTGTCATTCACTTAGAAAATATTTACTGCGTGCTTGGTATGTGCCAACTACTTTGTTAGAATGCTGAAGATACAGTGGGGAAAAAAGATGACCTTGCCCCTCCCTTCAAAAAGCTTACTGGGATATGGTATACAGAGAAGCAATTGCAGTATCATATGATGAATTCTATCATAGGACAATAAAAGCTATTATGGGAACGAAGAGGTGAAGATATAAAAGGTTTGATCCTATCATGTTTCAATTGAATAGACATTTAGACTATACTGTTTTGACAAATGGATATTTTGACTTCAGGTCTATAAGTCTTACAACTTTAATCAAAATTAGTTCCACATGCATGAATTTTCAATAGGAAAGTAATTTAAAGCATAAACACCATTTAGCCATGTCAATGCTTTGGTACATTGTTTATATAGTGCAATTAAACCATGTGCAGTTTTAGCCTTTGTTGGTGGTATTCAGTCGTGATTTCTACCACGTTCATGAATCAATATTTGAAGTTTTAGCTTCAGTTTACATTCGATAATAAATTTTACTATACAAATGTAACTATTTTAGCTCTTGTCAATTTTATTTTGCATTGATTAATACTCCCAGTAATATTCACTATGAATATTTATAGATTATGTTTCTTAAGGCAAAGAGCATGAACAGTGGAATCTTAACATCCACAGGACCAAATGATAGGGCCAAAGCTTCCCAACAAGTGGCTTTCAGACTGAGACCTGAGGATGAGCAAGAGCACATCAGGCAAAGGGAACGGGGGTGGGAAATGGGGTAGGCAGGGCAAGTGTTCCAGTCAAAGACCCAGAGATGAATGAAACCATGGCGTGCCATAAATTTCTATTACAATTTTATTTGTAATTCTTTCCACTTGTAATTTTCTTCCTTCTCTTCCCCATCTATTGAGACCCTTAGCCTGTTATTCAACAAACTCAAATTATTTCCAGTGGGATTATTTTTATATTTGAAAGACATGACAACATTTTTTTTTATTTGTCTAATGCAGGCATTGCACACAAACAGAGATGTTTGTGGTAACTCTGTAAGCTAAAAGAGATATTCGAAATATGCTAGAGATAGATAAGATTAATTGGAGAACATAAACTGATCTGTCATGATTTTGGTAAATTGTTTTTAAGTAAACACAAAGAGGATAAAATTGTACATATGTAATATTTCATTTGTATGTGTCTCCTGCTCTAAATAAATATAAGCAAACAAATTTTTTAATTCTGTGCAGAGGATTTTGAATTAAATGAGCTAGTTAAACCATTTCATCTTCTTATAAAAATGAAGACAAATAAATATGAGACTCTTATCCTCATGGTCAGTGGTTGATTAATTTGGTGATCTCAATTAAATATTTTCTTTAAACAGGACTATCAGGAGTAGATCAGTTCAAACTGAAGCTAATCTTACATTTCTCTAAATTTGGCACTGTTAATAGAATTTTAGTACAGATAAATGAGCATAAAAATATATTCAAATTTATTATTGTCCAAAGCCTATGTGGATACTGTTTACCTGTAAGTGAACTAAATATGAGATGATATCTCTGGAAATTTTGTGACACGAAGATTAGGTATTTTCTTTTAAAAAAATAAATGAGTTCTTTATTATTTTATGATGTGCTCAGATAGAAAAAAAATGAATTCATTTTTTTCTACAGTATTTTTTTCAAGCCGAATAAGGCTATAAGTTCATATATAAGAATGTTATGTTTGATTAATAAAAATAGTCATTTATATGCATTATTCTTTTTAGCTTTTGTTACCCCCTCAAAGTAGATGAAGTTGAGGTAAGTTATTTTGCTTTGATATACTCTAAACTTAATCACCATCTCTAAAGCCCTTAGGTAGGACTGGTGGAAAATCCAATGATTTAAACAGCATAAAAATGTTTAGTGCCGTTCTCCCCTAAACTGTACACTTAATAAATGAATCTGTAGCTTGCTTTGCCATATTCCATATGACTTCTGTGCACATCCAGAGGACATTGCTTATTCTGCAACAACTTCTGAGTATTATGGGATTCTACGGTGTACAACTGGGTCCTAAAACGGTATTCTCTTCAGTTTATATCACTAGTCCCAGATGGGTTGACTTGCTTCAATTTTACAACTATCCTCTTAAGAGAGAATATTAAAGTGAAAGAATTCTTCAATAGAACCAGAGAGCAATGAAGTTCACAAATAGAACCACACCAGTTTAGTTGTCAATTATATTTCCTCGTGAATGAGTTTTTGATTTGCAGCCAAATTAAAAATTAAAAAGATCTTCTTCGCCCATATGACCTTCAGGAGAAGCCAAGAGTTCATTTCTTTAAGAAAAAGCAACATAATAGCGGTTATATTTATGTACTAAATAAGGTCTCTGGTTAAGATCGCATCCTGAGATAGATTTTTAGTGGACTTCTTCGGCTCTTATTTATTTATTTTCAAAAATTTCATTGTATTTTTCTTCTTGAAATAGCCTTTGAAGTCTGCAGCTGAACATCTTCTATGCAGAATTGCTGCAATATCATCCTTGCAGTGTTGCTGGTGTTCCTGTTTCTGATTAAAATTCATGTTTTCTTTAAATAGCATGAAATATACTTCTCTGGACCTCTTTGGCCTTGGTCAGGAATGTATAACCACTGAAAAATTTTCAGACAAGAGACCGGTCATTAGGCACAGCTTGAAAAGCCAATCAAACTTAGTCTGTTTTTGTTCCTAGGGAGAGCCTAGTGATCGCCGTTGCGGGGAAGGCAACTTAGATGTGATTCTGGAGCACTTGCCTAGCTCTCATTATATCCAAACAGCAAAAATAATTAGTAGACAGAGCTTACGGATTTAATTCATGGACTCTTCTGAGCAGGAAACATATTGTCAAGTAAATACTGAAGAGGGTAGCATAGTGATAAAGGTTAACAGCCTGGAATTCTCATATGATCAACACAATATGTTATTTAGATTTCTAGAATTTTCCCTAATACTAAATAGTGGATTTCTTTTTTAAAATCTTTTTTTGCCTGCTACTTTTTTGTCTTTCAGAGCATCCCATAATAAAGTGAACTGTATTTCTTACATTTTAATTACCATCCTTTCACATTTTGTCATAAACTTGCATTTTTTTTTTATTGGAAGGAAATGCCACAATTAAGCCTTTGGGAAAAGAGATATTAAAAATTTACCAAGCTCTAAATCAGATGGCATTGATTGGTGTTTCTTGATGCATATTAATTAAATTTGCACTATACTTACACGTATGCTTATGACATTATAAAAGACATTGTCACCATTGTAGCTTATAAACTTCATAGTTTAATTCTTTAAAAGAATATAAATGTTTGGAGGCTAGCCCAGTGGCACAGTGGTTAAGTTTGCATGCTCTGCTTTGGTGGCCTGGGGTTCGTGGGTTCGGATCCAGGGAGCAGACCTACATACCACTCATCAAGCCATGCTGTGACGGTGTTCCACGTACAAAAATAGAGGAAGATTGGCACAGATGTTAGCTCAGGGCCAATCTTCCTCACCGAAAAAAAAAGAAAGGAAGAATATTAATGTTTGTATAACCAGACAAAAGTAAACATTAAAGTGCTACTAAATTGTCTCTGTATAATTTGTACAAATTGCTGTTTATAATAAGTTGGTCATCTTTGCATAATGTTTGAGACATTTAATTCAACAAATATTTCTTGAACACTTTGTGAAAGGAATGTAAAGATAAAAATAATTCTCACAAAATATAATGAATACCATAAACTCTATACATACAATGTACTATTAAGATTTAGAAGATGGAGAAATCATATCCAATTAGGGGAATAGAGAAATTTCGTGGTGGAAGTTTCATTTTAGATGAATTTTGAAGAATGCATTGGCAGTTGACATGTAGAAATAGAGAGGGATGTTTCACACAGAGGAAAAAACTTGGAGGAGTGGAACCCTGAAGAATGGTCAGTAACATTGTGTGTAAAGTTTTGTAGGAATAGATTATTGAAAATACACTGGGACAACTTTGTACTAGATTTCGAATGCCAGAGTTAGAAGCGTATAATGATTGGGAAGGATATGGGAAGCCATTGAAAATGTTTGTTTTGTTTATAAAAATGGATAAAAGTTTTCAAAGTATACTTTGGGACAATTAATGTACAAGTAACGGGTAAAGTCAATTGACAAAGACAGACTCCAGTGAAGGGGCCAGTAGGCAAGCTAAGGCAATAGTCCAGTCAAGAGGTAAAGAACACGTGAAACAGAGTGGTTGCAGTGGGAATGGAAAGAAGGGGATACATTTGAGAAATTCTAAGGTAGTAGAAACTATAGGATCTGACAACTAATTGGCTGTAGATGGTAAAAGAGAGAAATAAAATGATTCTGAGGATTTAGATTAGGGTTACTAGGAAAATGATCGATCTGTGAACCAAAAAAAAAAGAAAGAAAACTATAGAGGGGAGGCTTTGAAGAGGAATACTGAAGGAGTAATTTCTGTTTTCAACAAATAATGTGCTTACATTTATAATGTAGATCTACTAGCAAAACTATTTCAAACAACTAACCATCCCTAAGACAAGACACTTAAGGAAGAGAACAAAAAGTCACAGTTAAATATTTTTGTGGTTGAATAATCTATTGAAAATTTGGTAGCTTCTACTGACAATTCTGGCTAAGAAAATGAATTGGATTGGGGAGTAAAATTTCTCAACTACAGCTCAGTATTGACTTCCAGGAAGTGCACATCATGCTCTGACAGAGTTGATTTTAATGGGATGCCTAGATAGATTTATATTTTAACAGTATGTAATGAAATTGCTTAAGCCTTCATTACTGAACAGAACTGTGATTCATGTTGGCAAGTCACTAAGAGTTAGAAGGCAGAGAAATAGCAACCAGAACAATGACTATTTAATGTTTCAGTATATAGTATGAAGACATACTAATAATAACGATGATAGCTACTTTTAAAGCCAAGTGGCAGGGGCCGACCCAGTGGCGCAGCGGTTAAGTTCACATGTTCTGCTTCTCGGCGGCCTGGGGTTCGCCGGTTCGGATCCTGGGTGCGGACATGGCACCACTTGGCACGCCATGCTGTGGTAGGTGTCCCACGTATAAAGTAGAGGAAGATGGGCACGATGTTAGCTCAGGGCCGATCTTCCTCAGCAAAATGAGGAGGACTGGCAGTAGTTAGCTCAGGGCTAATCTTCCTCAAAAACAAAACAAAAAAAAACCCAAGTGGCCAATAGGACAGCCTCTGGAGTCAGACTGTTGTGTTTAAATTTCTAGCTCTGTCATTTATTATGTGTGACCTTGGGCAATTTTCAATTAACTTCCCTGAACCTCAGTTTCTTTATCTGTACAATGAGATAATGGTTGTGACTACCTCATATGGGATATTGTTACAATTAAATGAGACAATACATGTAAAGCACAAGCATCAGTAATGCTCTGGAAATATTTGGCTCTGGATGTGAATGTAGGTTATAGCGCTATGCGTGTGCTTCTCTGTGCAGATCTTATGTCTCGAGAATGAATGAATCAATTTCCTTAAGTTTTATAGCATACAGAAAAACTCAGTTAACATGGTCTTCCTGTGACACTGCATGCTCTGACTTGTGCTGAAGTGATTGTTTGCTCCACATAAATGGATAATAGCCAGTAACATTTATTGAACACTCACTATGTGCCAGGAGCTGTTTTAAGAACTTCACGTGAATTAACTCATTGTCACAGCAACCTTATGAGGTAAGGTCCATATATCAGATGAACAAACAGAAGCAAAAAGAAGTTACGTAATTTTTCTAATATTACACAGTAAGAAATAGAACCAGAATTTGAACCCTAGCAGCATATCTGACTCTAGAACTGATACTCTTAATCACCATGCCCCGTTGTCTCTCATTAAGAGTTTACTGCGCTCCTGGGCTCAAACCTAGTTTGTGGGGACATGGCCAAACGCACCAAGAAGGTCAAAATCGTCAGTAAACATGGGCCACTTTATGGTGCCTCCTTCAGGAAAATGGTGAAGAAGATTGAAATCAGCCAGCACGCCAAGCAAACTTGCTCCTTCTGTGGGAAAACCAAGATGAAGAGGCGAGCTGTGGGGATCTGGCACTGTGGTTCCTGCATAAAAACAGTAGCCGGGCGTGTCTGGACCTACAACACCAGTTCTGCCATCACAGTGAAGTCTGCCATCCGAAGACTGAAGGAATTGAAAGACCAGTAGAAGCTCCATCATGTGAAACGTTGCTAGGCCTATAATAAATGGGTTAATTTATGTAACAAGATTGCTTTGGTTTGTTGTTAATTTTATTAATTGTAGATGTTCTGATTTGCATTGCATTAATTTTGCTTTCTCAAAAAAGACTTGGAAATGGTTCTAATTTTTATTGGAAAAGCGTGCTGAGATAGATGGGTTATCATAGTTCAGTATTTTTTTTTCAGTCTTCAAATGATATATAAGAATATTAGCTTTACAGGTTAGGTATGTGTCTTAGCTTTTTTATAAGCCTGTTTCTGCCAGTTTGACTTTGAGATGCATTGGTTCAAATTGTGCAAAATTTTGTTCTTAAACCACAGTTAATATTTTTAAAAAATGTTTATAAAGGGTAGGATGATGTATACTGCCTCTTAACTTTTGGCATCTTGTCTGACCACACATTGTATCAGCATCTTCAGAGAAAATATGAAACAATTCGAATTTCAGAACAGATGTTTTAAATATCTACACCATTCTCCATTTTTCACTTTGCACACAAGGATTCATAGGATTGAATTATTCAGGTTGATACAAATGGTCACACTAATAAAAAATGAAGTTACTTTGAGGAATTTTTAAAAAAGCGTTTATTGAACCCATTAAAATATTATACAATATTACAGAACATGTTTAACCAATTCAAAAGAAGAAATGGTTTAAAATACTTTGCCTATTACTAAAAAATAGCCTGAAAGCAGATGCCTTTTTATCACGTATAAGTTTTATCTATTCATTACAGTAAGACCTGTATTTGTAAACACTATAAAGAGCTAACTTAAATTGTTATATGAACTTGAAATACAAAGCAAATTTATGTATACAATGACTGCTTCTCTGAAACTTTGGTTTACTAAACTACCCTGCTTTGTAGCCTTATAATTCAAACCCTCTCTAACATCTCACTTAAATACGAAAAGTATTTACTTTGAAGAAGACCTAAAGAGATCTCATTTCGTTAAATCCCCTTATATAAAGAGGTGCTTCGCTTTTTAGGTAAATTCATGAGATGATGCTTCCTCCAAGCGTTCCACATTATCCTGCATACACTTTAAATTCAATCTCAAACAATTCCATTTTCTGAGGGCACATTGTAATAATCACATTTCTTTAGAAATCCAAAATGGTCCAACCCAGCAATTACTCAGATTCAGAAAGGTTTTATTGTAATGCTAAATCCGTTCCTTCTCTACATCAACAATGCTCAAAATTGTAATGAAGAAAGTGAAGAAAGAGCTCAATTTTGGCTTTGCCAGGAAAAGACATTTCCTTTGGTTTATATGTTAGGTCTTACAGTATCTTGGCCATGAGTTTACTTGGAACTACGGAGGTGTTATTAAACCTAATTTTTTCAAGTGTGTCCCGGCATAAAAATGTAGGCTACATATACCACTGTATTTGCATTGTCTTTCCCTCAGTCCTCTTTTTAGCCATGTCTGGGCTTATAACATCAAGAGACAAAATAACACTACCAAGGACTTTTGGAGACTGTATTTTAGACTTTGGTATCTCTCATTGTCACTTATATATTCCCTTTCTTAATATAGCAGGCAGGTTAATTAAATGTACCTTGGTGTTAACGATGTTTTAAAAAAAAAAGTGCGGTTATAGCTGCCTGAATCTAGAAGAGCTAGTTGTTATCCATCAAATTGAACACTAGATGGCAGTCCTCACTAATAATATAAATAAAGGCTACAGGACTGATTCGAATGAACACCCTAGGCAGCCTAAGTATCTTGCCAATTTTAACAGCTGAAAGTCAGCAAAGAAGAACTTCGAACAAAAATGGTGACAGAATCAGAATGTTAAAAATAGTGAGCTTGCTTGCTATCACCACGCAACTGAAACTTATGTTTCAGTTGATTTGACAATATTGTGCACCAAAACGAGTTTCAGAAGTTTCAGTCCAGTTTCTAAACACTCAGTGTTAGCCCACAAATTAGATTCACCTTCTTTATTGTCTTCTGAAACCCAGTCTTGGTTGAAGATATAGCTACTACGATTATAGTCTGAGGTGAATTTGCCTCAGGAAGAACTTTTAAATTTGCTTGATTTCATCCCCTAAAAGTAACCCTGATGGTTTCTTTCCTGCTTTCCTAATCTCATCTTCCAACTTTTATAACCAAGGTTCCTCAAACGGAAAAGGAGACATCAGTATATTTGATTTTTATGTCTGAAAGGAATGCTTACGTTAGACTGTCTCAGATATCCCTATGCTAGTTCACTGTATAGTGCTGGGGCATGGAGTAAAATTGATCTGAATTTGAGTCCCAGCTCTGCCACTATCAAGCTGGGTGAACATGGGCAAGTTATTTAATCTCTCTGGGCTTCAATTTTCTAAACTGTGAAATGGTGAATCTGCGAAATGATGCTCTTTCATGGATTTGATATAGGTTTTCAATGAAATTATGCATGCATAGAGTTTCAGATGATATTGGACACATAGTATGCACTCAATGAATATTAGCTATTATTATTCCCATTATCACCTTCACTAGTATCACATATTCCTCTTTCGTGAATATTTTGCTAAATGATCTTTTAGATAAATAGCTAACAAGGGGTATTTATTACTGTTTTAAATTCTTAATTAACCTATATTAGATGGAATGGTAGTCTATTAAATTTAGAGGCAATAACTAGGAAAACAAGACATTGATAATAAGGATGAAATCATATATATTTCTTTCTCCCTCCATATATTGTTAACTGAATGCCCTGAGTCTGCCTATCTGTTGTAGAATGGTGAAATGCTGTCATATTTCTGAAGAGCACATTCTTCCCTTAAATGAGGTTGGTTTCAGCAACTTTTGCTAAAGTTCTTGTTATCTGGGGAGGCAGTGAGATGAAATGGATTTTCTGTATTGCTTACCAGTGGGGCCTTCTGGCTTACAGAGGAGAAGTATTGTAATTTCTCACTTATGGATCCACTTAATATCTAATTTGACATATGTAGAAACAAACAAAAAATGTCGTAAGGCTTCCATGAGCCATGCTACTCAATGTTAGTAATAGCATCCATAATATTTTTTCTGCTTGGAGATTGTCGATGAAAATAATCCATAACCAATCTATAAATGAAAATTTGGGTGAGTTTATTCTGAGCTGAAATCTGAGGACCATGGCCTGGGGCCTTTCTTCCCAAAGGAAGAAAGGGCACCGAAGAAGTGGGGTGCACAGAATGGTTATATACCCCCAAACAAGGTGTTTCACATATGATTGAAATGTCCCTCCCACAATAGTCACAAGATTGCCCTGTCAGCACAGCGCTTGATGGACACAGCAGGTAGTGGGTCTGCTATCTTGGTGGGCGTAGCAGGAGGCAAGTCTATTGTCTCGAGCTGGGCAGTCACAGGTGAGCGCAGCAATCAGTTTCTACCCTAAGGAAAGATGCTTAATCCTTAAGGAGACGCCAACGTTGGGAGGGGGAGGGAAGTTGCACCTTTATTTCAAGGGCCTTTGTTCTTGCCGTAGGGAATATCTAAAGCAGATATGCAATGCATGCTCAATGGCCTCCATCAGGCCCTTTTGGAAAGACAAGGTCAGGCTGAATTAGGTTTATACCAAATGGCTTCCTCATGTTCTCCAATATATCCTATTGCTTGCCATTTTTATTTGTCAAGATGATATTAAGGTTACCAGATTTGTATAAAGGCATCAAAAATGCTCCTCTTCTCTGATTCAACATCCTCATTGCCTCCTAATGAGAGAAAATATTTGCTTCACATTATGAAATCTTTTGTGAAAATAAATGAATTTAAGTGATTGTTTTGTAATCCTGGGGAAAAAAAGAAACATCTTGCTATATATCTATATCTATGTCTATTTCTTTATATCTCCCTTCTGATCACATGGGTTAAGTAAGGACTCCAGAAACAATAAAGTAAACTTTTTTGGTCCTAAAATGCAACATAGGAAACTAATACTCCTGCCTCTAGGTTCTTGAGGAATTCATATATACACACTTAAATAATAAGTGTATTTCCTAAGGGCAAACACATGTTAGTTCAAGTGTACAAATGTATGTGATAATTATACGGCTAAGCTAGACAGAAAAGAAAAAGTCCTGGTTTAAATATTATTAAAGTTCTGGAAACATTACTTTTTATCCAGTTTAGGAAAGTGAGGGGTTAACCTAGAGTCCAGACCAAACCAAAACAAAACAAGAAACAGATGTTTGAAATCTGTAATTACTATGGCAAGCCAGTTTTCAATTCCTGCCTTGCATAAGGGGAAGATGACTTAGTGCCCCTCTAGGAATAATTTACTTTTGAACAAGAACAGCTCTAAAAATTTAATAGATACTAAATTAAAATATAAAAACAGCATGCAGAATTCCATGTAAGACCTAGTAAGGAAACTATTAGCAAATGCTTCCCTTTTCCTCAGCGAACCCCGCCCCCCAACCCAATTGCACACATGCAGTAAAGCAAATAAAGGACTGAAATATTTTGCCCTTGTAATCTATGCTAAATGTGCAAGTAGTTGTTTCCATGGCAAATGATTACTTTTTTCAACCTTGTTGACTTTAGGGGAATGGTTTCAAATTCTCATTTCTGTTAAACAGAAATGGATTGCCACACTTATTTTTTCAGTGTAGTCCTAGTTTACAACCATTGTCTTAGAAACATTTTAATAGCTCTAACTTTCACTTTCAAAGTGCCTTGGTTTGTGCAGTAAATTATACAGTCATAGTAGGTAGAATGTTAGAAATGGGCATCACCCAGAGCAAAGTTTCTCAGCAGTGTTAACTCTTTCAGGAGAAAAAATAGGCATATCCTTTATTTTCCTATCCTACAGCCTTGAGAAGTGGATGTTGGTGGGCGGCATCCTGAAGAAGGGGCTACATGGATCTCACTAAATTAAGATGTCTGTGTAGGAAAAAGGTTTAGTGTGCTGAATCCTTAAGTAAAAGTGGAGAGAACACAAGGGACCTTTCATTTACCATCTCAGAGGCTGTCAGACAGTTCCTCAAAAAGATTCCTTAAATATAAAATTAGCATATGGCCCATAAATTCCGCTCTTGGATATATAACCAAAAGAATTGTAAACAAGTATTCAAACAAATATCTATGCACAAATGTTCACAATAATCAAAAAATGGCAGCAACCCAAGTGTCCATAAACTGGTTGGTGGATGAATAAAATGTAGTATATCCATACAATGAGGTATTATTTGGAAATAAATAAGAATGAAGTAACGATACATGCTACAACGTGGATGAATCTTGAAATGTTATGCTGAGTGGAAGAAGTCAGACAGAAAAAGCCACATGTTGTATGATACCACTTATATGAAACATTTTGGAGAGGCAAATTCATAGAGACAGAAAGTAGATTCATGGTTGCCAGGGGGTGAGAGCTACTGCTAATAGGTATGGTGTTTCTTTTTGAAATGATAAAAATGTTTCAGGATTAGATAGTGGTGATATTAACTTTGTGACTATACAAAACACCACTGAATTGTACACTTTAGAAGAGTGAGTTTTATGGCATGTGAATTATAGCTCAAAAACAAAAAATAGGACAGTAGAAATTATAGAAGAGGAACTATTTTTGGAAACATTATCACTTTCCTCGTTTGCTATTTTTTTGTCTGGCATTTTGTGTTTCTCCTAGTGGTTAGCAGGAAAATCTCTCTCTCAAGAGTGTTTGGGTTCTTGTCTTCAGGGTAGTTAGGAAAACCGTAGTTGAGGAGACAGTAACCTAATCAGCAGCCAGACTTGGGCAACGAAAAAAGCCAATCAGTATAACAGATACTATTCAAGAACTAAAAAGCAGACTAGTTAGTACCACCCAAACAAAAGATAATATGGGGAGCCAGTCTGAACCTAGGCAGTCCTACCCCAGAACTGAAACCCATGTGGAATTTACCTGCCAGGGATATAGGAAAGATCTAAAGAATTCTAAAACACTTAAAGATCTCATTAAGAATTTTCTCTGGCACCTAATAACTATTTGATACAAACTGACAGAATGTTGCGTCACGGCTGATGTCCTCCAACATTCTGCCAAGTCAACATTTCTCTTTTTAATTTAACATCTTTTACATATGCTTAGACTCCTAACAGGAATAGAGGGATAAAAAATCAGAATACAAGTGCCAACACAGCAATAATCTAGAAATTTGCTGATTGTTGATGGGCATTAACAAGTTGGCTAATAACTATGACCCAGGCAGTGTCATCCACTATTATCTATTGCTTAGTTAAAAAAAATTATCTCAGGGCTGGCCCAGTGGCACAGCAGTTAAGTGCACATGTTCTGCTTCTCGGTGGCCTGGGGTTTGCCGGTTTGGATCCCAGGTGTGGACATGGCATTGCTTGGCACTGCCATGCTGCAGTAGGCATCCCACACATAAAGTAGAGGAAGATGGACATGGATGTTAGCTCAGGGCCAGTCTTCCTCAGCAAAAAGAGGAGGATTGGCAGTAGTTAACTCAGGGCTAATCTTCCTCAAAACAAAAAAATAAATAAATAAAATAAAAAATGAACTATTAAAAAACCCCACAAATTCAGAGGCTTAAAATAACACACATATTTTCTTGTAGTTTCTGTGGCATAGAGTCTGAGCAGGAGAAGCTGTGCTTCTGCTTAGGGTCTCTCAAGACTGTAAATCAAGGTATGCAGGGCTGCATTTTCATCTGGAGACTCAACTGGGGGAGAACACGGTTCCAAGCTCATTCAGATTGTTGGTATATTTCATTTTCTTGCAGCTGTCAAGGCTTCTTCCTGGCCATTGGCTTGAAGCCACTCTCAGATCCTGGAATCTATTCCACGTAAGTCTCCTAAAATGGTTATTTCTCCAAAGCTAGCAAGGGAGAAAAACTCTAGAGTAAGCCTGCTAGCAGAACAGAATTTTATGTAACCTAAATAATCACAAAAGTGGCATGTCATCATTTTTGCCATATTCTAAAATCTGTAATCAAGTTACAGGCCCTGCTCATATTCAGGGGGAGAGAATTACACAAAAGTGTGAACAGCAAGAGGCAGGAATCCTGGAGCCATCTTAGAGTCTGTTCACCTAAAAACGGTGACTGCTTTTTAAGTATTTTAACGATTAATTTTTGGAGTGTTAACTGAAACATATTGAAGCTTTATAGTTGTTGAAATAAATTAATACAAGTTTATATGTTTCCTTTGTTCCACCTCCTCACCATGACCAACTAATGAGAATCTTATGAAACCGTGGAAAAATTTTCTTTCTCTTATTAATCACAAATTAATCCTGACTCTATCTTCAGCTTTACCCAGACCTTTATTGGACTGTGGAGTCTATTTTGGGGTTGTGCACCTTAAACAAGGGGTAGAAAGACGCCCAAAGGAAAACAATAAAAATGATTAAAGGGGGTGGAAATAAATTCTTCAAGAAAAAGTAAGAGGATTGCAACTATTTATTTCAGGAAAGACAATGCTAACACAAATGGGTAGTCTTATTAACAATATTCCTATATGTATTAAGTGAATAATTTTTATCTTGTGATGGTAAACTAATACATGGATTTAAATTCTCTTTACTCAGTGTGTGTGTATGTGCGTAGAGGGGAGTAAATATACCATGCTTGGGAAAATGACAAATGTCTCATAGATGCTTTACATGTTTCAGTGACCCTTTGAGTTGCCTTTAGATACAGTCCTTCTTTAAAGCAGGGAAAAGGCCTATGACCATCACTTTTGTTCTGAAGATTACGTGAAAGGAACATCCGAATGGAATTAGTTTAAAGGCATATCATCCTTTTCTAAACATTCAAGAAGACAGGGTAGCTTTATTGCAATGTGCTTTTTGGTTTTACCTCTGTGAGTTTTTGGAGTATACTAATATTATCCTAAGTGTTTAGGCTTACACATTTTTCAACATATGTGTACGTATAATTATCAACAAATGTATTGTCCAAAATGGGACATTTTTAAGAGTGAAGAGAGATTCAATTAATTATAATGGTAGGATAGTAAGCAAAAATCAGAACTGCCCCAAGCAAACTGGGACATATGTTCAATATAACTAAAATCATATCCTTGATTGGCAATAATTAGAAGAATGACTACAGGGGAAGGGTTAGTTTTTCCAGGTCTCTGGCAAGCTAGATCATAAGCTCCTTGTGAATGGAAGGCAGGTCTTAGACTTTGTTTTTGCCCATAGCATCTAAATGAGTACAGCACGGTAAGAACTGAATAATGGTAATAATGACAAGCACACCCCATAGGTCAGGCACTGCTCTAAGCACTTTACAAGTATTAACATGTTTTAAACCCTCCATAGTCCTGTGAAATACTTAGATTATCATCTCCATCTTAAAGTAAGGAAACTGAAACACAGAAATGTGAAGGAACTTGCCCAAGCTTCCACAGAGCTGGGATTCAAACTCTCTCTTCTCTCCTCTCTCACTTTTATTCTCATATCTTCATTCCCTACTTCTGTCTCTCTCTTTCCCTCTCTTTCTGCATCCTACCTTTCCTCCTTCGCTTCTTCACTCCCTCTTGTATATCTCTTCTGTCTCTTTTATTTCTCTCCTCTTTTCTTGTTTAATCTCTTATGTTCTTCTTCCGTGGTATATCCCATTTTTAAAGAAAGTTCTACTTCTTAAGAAAAAAAGTGTGTAAACCACCAAATTTAATGGTCCCTGAGGTTTTCTCTAGTCCTTAAACAATTCAATAAATATTAAAGTCTACTATGTGTAAGAACCTATTCTAAAAGGTATCACAATACAGAAAAAGGAGGATAAGTAGGAGAGCCCCTGAGTACAAGGAGAGTATAGTTTAATATAAGAAGAAAACAATGTCCAAATCATTAGGAAATAAGATAAAGTACGATGCCACAGGAAAGAGTTTGCTCTTATAAATGTTTTCCTAGCATTTGAACTCTTGGCATATGCCCATTTAAAATTGTGGATGGTGCCTGTATTAGTTTCTAACAAAGCAACATACTATCTAAGTCATTCTTACTTCTTTAGGGAATAGTAGTTGTGTGCATTCCCTCTTCTTTCCACTCTTCTCATCCTTGACAAACTTTTCCTGATTCACTCAGTAAATATTTGTTGAGTGTCTACTCTGTGTAAGACATAATGTTTGGATTCATAACACTGAACTATTTGAAATCATGTGTTTTCTTGCCTTTCTCTCCCACGAAACCAATTCTTACCCAGGAATCCATGAACGGATTGGGCGGGGCATGGCAGGAATGTTATGAGACTTTCTGAGATTATGTGCAACATTCTATGCATTCAAACATATGTTCATTTTCTGGTCAGAGGTTCAATAGCCCTCATCAGATTTTTAAAAAGTCCACGTGCCATAAGAAGTACCTCTACCATACAAATTCTGAGCTGAAGATGGTACAATCAAAGGAAAAAATTGGGAAAGGAAGAACATGTAAATCCTGGTTCATACTATGAATTTTTAACAGCTCAGTGTTAAGATCACAAACTACAGATTCAAGCAGACCACCTACAAAATGGGTGATACATGGCAAAGGATATAACTCTTTAACTTGGATTTTCCCCAAGTTTTAATGTAAGGATGAAATGAACAGATTTTTGTAAATCACTTAGTGTATTTCCAAGTACTTAGTATATGCTCAATAAATATTAAGGAACAATACTGTGTCTTCACACAGTAGATACCAAATCACGTTAAACACATAATGTAAATGTTTTTCTTAGGCAGCGTTTCTCAATTTCGGTACTGTTGACACTTTGAGAAGCATAATTCTTTGTTATAGGAGGCTCTCTTGTGCGTTGTAAGATGTTTAGCAGCATTCTTGGCCTCTATGCACTGGATGCCAATAGCACACTCGCCCCAGTTGTGACAACCAAATACATCCTCAGACATCACCAAATGACCCCCAGGGGGCAAAGCCACTCCCTTCCCCTCTGAGAACAACTAGTCTTAATGAATAGAGCTGATCAACAGGTTATGAGATAATCATTTTTATCAGCTTCATATTTCACAGTCAGAGGCACCATATTGATCCAGTAGGTGACTGATCACTCTGTGGAGAGGACTGACTAGTGATTTTGATTGGTGGGCATTGCCCACTCAACTAGATGCTAATCATCCTCCAGGAGTCTGGAAGGCATGGTAAAGACGGGTAAGCTGAGGCATTCACCAATCTGTAGACACCTTGAAATATCTCCGTTAGTTCAGAGCAGATCTAGACACTTGCTAGGCAAGAACATGGCTTCCTCACAGTCAAAAACAAGCCAAACTTAACAAGTAGATATAAAAACAAACAAAAAACAGTAACAATAAAACTACCTCTATCCCAGAAACACAATGTTTCCAAGCCAAAGTTAAAAGAACTTTCATATCTAAACCATTTATTTCAACAAAGGAAGTGTGCTCAAAATTTATTAATCTTTCACTATTTGAAAGGAATTGTCAAAGTGCTGTGATGGAGCATAAAGATGCTTTGGAAACCTCAGAAATCCTGAGACGAGGAAAAAACCAGGAATTGCAAATCCCTAAAATTTTACCCAATGGCTACTGGTAAGGTAATACACGGGTAGATGAATATATAACTCTATGCACTGAAATGCATTTTTATGATTTGGCCATGATGAAGTGAGAAAGTGTGATATCCTATATTTTTTGTCTTTAGCAAACGTAGCAAAAACCAGCTTTCTTCTCAATCCAGCCAGTGCACACTGCTAGCATGCTACTCATGCTATTTTGTTCCGAAATCTTATAAATGCAGTAGGACTCTTCTATTTAAGATGCTTGTTTAAAAAGCCAGTTGGTAGATTTTTAATTCACGTAGGATTTGTACCATCCCTTTATTTATGTAATAAAAGATTCCATTGACGAGATAGAAATGTTAAATCCAAGTTAAGCTGTATGCCTACAAAATTTAGTGCTTCTGTGTGCAAGTCCTTGATGATTAAGATTTCAAGGTCATATTGCTAAAGAGTAATCTGGGGCAAAAAATTATTCTAGTCTTTTTGAAAGCTTCACTTACTCACTACCATAAAATATATTTTCATAGTTTATCATTAATCTTTATTGGTTGCAGTAAACTGACAGAAAATTTTGTGTCATATGCTATGCTCTGCTTCTGAGGATTTAAAAAATAATATGGCAATGTTGCTGCAATACATGTGTATGATTAGACTAAATTATGAACATTAATGAAGCTGTTTTCATATATCTTCACCAAGAGATCTCCAAAATTAAAAATATACATATTTGAAGTAAGCTTTATTGTGTTTCTAGTCTATATGATATATCAGTCATATACCTTTCTCTGAATAATATATGTTTATCATGAAGATGTGCAAGCGTGGGTAGAATGCTTTTAGGGAATAAATGTATTCTGAGTGTAAAAATCATTGTGACTATAGAATGTGCAAAATCAGCCTATATATTGAGTTATACCCTCATGACCTGTGGCATATTAGGACCAGAGTTGGTATTTCAGATTATACTTAGAAAATGTCCTCCTTAAACACTGTGGAAGAAAGTAGTTCATTTTGGTCCTATGAAATAGGGCAACTGTTCCTATTTAATAGTATAGAGATTTCTCAAATTTGTCAACTCAAGGATGTGCAAACACTTTTAAACTTAGAGCTGGTGCACTTTATGTTACTATTTTTCATTTCTGCTATCCCTTTGTGGTGTTTGCTTTTAGTGTACAAGCAGGCATATGCCTTCAAGAAATCTGAGTAAATCTAAATGATAATCCATCTGGAGGAAAACCTGCAATATCTAATACAAAATTAATTTTCTGCATAATACATATAACACACATGTCTGAATACTGAAAATCATGAAGCTAAAAACTGTCGGACTTGAAAGGTTCCTTAGAGAACATTTAGGCCAACACTCTTATTTTGCAGATAAAGAAACTGGGGCCCAGAGAAAGGAAACAATTTTGCCAGTGTAAAAAATAATGATATATCCTAATTTTCAACCTGATGTTGTGCAGAAGTAACCCACACAAAGTGGCCGTCAAACAATCAAAGGAGAAGGTACTGACATAGCAATATTATTGAGATCTTTAAGCAGTGGACATTTTTTTTTCTCAAGTAATTTTCATTTTTTAATCATTTGCAGCATAGCCCAACCAGTGTGATTAACATCCATCCTGCTGGGGGCCGGCCCAGTGGCGCAGCGGTTAAGTGTGCACGTTCCACTTCGGGGGCCCGGGTTCACTGGTTCGGATCCTGGGTGTGGACATGGCACCACTTGACAAGCCATGCTGTGGTAGGCGTCCCACATATAAAGTAGAGGAAGATGGGCATGCGTGTTAGCTCAGGGCCAGTCTTTCTCAGCGAAAAGAGGAGGATTGGCAGCAGTTAGCTCAGGGTTAATTTTCCTAAAAAAAAAAAAATACTCATCCTGCTGTCTGAACACGAAAATCCTCAACTTTCAACATTTAAGTTCTACGGATAGTTTAATGTGTTCTCAGTTAAACAAGTTTTTCCTTCCAGTAGTGGACATTTTTAAGTGGAGGCACAGGAAGCACTAGAGAGAGAGGTTTGTTTTCTGTGACATTTTCACTTTGTTTTCCTTATGCAAGCCAGGTTGATCCACTCACCAGAGTTTCCTAGGTCTAGAGAGATAAGGGCAAAAAGCGAATAAGAATGTTAAGCTTCATGGCAAAAAGATGTAGCAAAAGGATCAATAGATCATAACATAGCACTTATTCTTAAATCACAGACACAAACAAAAAATTTAAAGGAGATATATGATAGAAAGCATCAGAAAAGGAGAAAGAAGAAACACAGTGATGTTATAAAGATTAATAGGAAGTGCTACAAACCCAGGTAATAATACAACTAGCTACACTTTAGATACTTGAAGAGGGAAATGAAGCCATTTACAAAATAAGTAGTTTGAGCAGAGACACTGTAAGGGACAGTAATTGGCAGATAACTATGAGATTACTATAAGTAGACCCAGATAACTATAAGATTCAAAAATAGAATTGTCAAAACCAAGAGAACAGAAAAATAGACCTGACTTGAGTGGACTCTTAGAGTCATCGGATCACTGAGCTAGTGCCCATATAGAAATCGCCACTCCACGATTGCCTCATCTGTACCCTAGTCTACTTGGTAGGTGTCTTAGAGTTCTCAAGGACCAATAGGATATGTACATTTACAGAAAGAGATTGATTATAAGAAACTGGCTCAGAGAATTATGGAAGCTGGTAAATCCGAAATCTGAAGGGTGGGTCAACAGGCTGGAGACCAGTAGAGCCAGCGTTGCAATTCCAGCTTGAAGGGCAGCAGACTGCAGACCTAGAAGAACTGACATTCCAGTTCCAGTCTGAAAGCCATGTGCTGTAGATCCAGAAACGGTCAATGTTGCAGAAGAAGTCTGAAGGCAGTCTGCTGGAGAAGTCTCTCTTGCTCCAAGGAGGCTGGTTTTTTTGTTCTATTCAGGCCTTCAACTAATTGGATGAGCCCAACCTATGTTATGGAGGACAATCTGGTTTACTGTATTTCACTGATTTATATGTTAGTCTCATCCTAAACACCCTCACAGAAACACCCAGAATAATGTTTAACCGAATCTCTTGGCCCCGTGTGGCCCAGCCATGTTAACACATAAAATTAACCATCACAGTAAGGTTATACAAGGACAGAACTGCTTCAAAACAACTGCCTGCATAGATATGTGACCTTAGATTGTGATTAACCTCTGTTTACTCCACTCTAAAACAGAATAACCACACTAAACTCCCTCTTAAACCTCCTGTGAGTAATGCCCAGATCACTTCAATAGCTGAAGATAAAGCTAAAGGGAAGGAGAATGGATTTTTTAACTTGCAAAATAGCAATCAATCTTATTTGTGGAAATTTAGAGGTGGAATAAGCCTGATGAGGCATAAAGACTTATAATAAATACAGAGCTCTAAATTTTGCTTCTTTAGCAGCTTTCCGCATTGAACAGTAATTGCTAATCTGATTTTGCTAGTATTGCTATGACTTGCTTGAGATGCTTGATTTAGCTGTAAAGCATTCGCCTTGTTCTCTGTCGTACTTCCCCTGTGGCTGTCCGTGGGTTTTTCTCAACTGTGGGATTAAACCATTTGAGCTTGGTTTACACAAAATGTCACTCATCAATAAAGTCCTTTTATGACTTTCTCCATTCCTTCATTTGTGAAACTGAGGTATTTGTGTGCATTCTCATGAGGCTGTTAATTAATGATTGCATAGATATGTGTAACTTCTAAGAATAAATTTGTGATATATTTTGTTAAAAGAGGGATGGACTGAAAACATTATAAACATATGTAATTTTGTTCTTAGAAATAGAATTTTAACCACATTTTGAGAAACAAACTATATTCTTAAGGGCCAGATTTTCATTCTTTGTTAAACTTTCGATTTTCAGTGTCTCTTGTCTAAAAAGAATCCTTTATACCCATAATTCTATTGTTTGTAAGTGTTGAATAAACTTTTGTCACAAATTAGGTGTTTATTTAGTCATTAAATAAAAGTGAATGTACTGAAATTTCAAATCTCACTCTTTGACACTAAAAGTGACTTTATGGCATATTTTTGGTATTTCAATTACAAAACCAACCTGAATAATATCTAAGTGGATGCTACCTTATACATGCCCCCGTATATAACAAATTCTTGGTTAACAATGTTTTGTATAATTGTCAAGTACTTTATTAATCAGTCTCCTACTATGTGTAGGGCAGTGAAAACATCTGATAATACAGTGCAAAAATAATGCAAATTAGTTGCACAGTGAGGCTGTAAATGTTGCAAAAGATGTAAAATTTCATGAAAGTTATGTTGGAGAACAAGTGAATCTTATCATGAAACTATTGCCAAATGAGTACAAATAAGGATCTGGCTGAGTTAGAAGAGAAATCAACAAGGATATGACACAATAGGTGCTGCAAAAAGAATGTTTTAGCTTCAAAGTATTAAGAGAGTTACCTGGGGAAATTTATGTAGTATCAAACACTTTTTCAAGAATATCTTCCTATGGCGCTGGCCTGGTGGCATAGTTAAGTTCATACCTTCTACTTGGGCAGCACGGGGTTTGCGGGTTCAGATCCTGGACGTGGACCTAGCACTGCTTGTCAAGCCATGCTGTGGCGGCATCCCACATAAGGTAGAGGAAGATTGGAATAGATGTTATCTCGTTGATAGTCTTCCTCAAGCAAAAAGAGGAGGATTGGCAATAGCTGTTAGCTCAGGGCCAATCTTCCTCACACACACATGCAGGAAAGAATATATTCCTCCTGATTTTTCTTATCTGAAGGTGAAATAAAGGTAAAAGGCAAAGCATACTAGGTTATTGGACAATTTTCTCTGAAAGCTTATACTAAAAATAAACAAAATCTTAAAACTAATTTTGCCAAAGACAACATCAAGTAAACTTATTTTGAAGAATGGAATTTTATGTTTCATTTTCATTTTACACTCATTTTAAATTTTAGTTTCATCTTCTATCATTCTGACACCTACCAGCTGATTTTCAGCCCTGGGTATAGAGTACCTTAGAGAAAGGGGAAACTTGACGTCATACTTTCACATTCCCTCAGATGAGATCACCAATTGCAATCCTTCTTTTTGGTGAAAAAGCTAATCATTTTTAACATTCTTCACTATGTATTGTCATAAATGAAAAAAATAGAGAATCTATAACAATACAGATATTGCTATTGAAAAAAAATATCATAAACTTTAAGGAGTTTCTTGTGCTTTGTCAATTTTAGAACCAGATCTTGGATATAATTTCACCTGGTTTCCCTCTGTATCACCCTCTAAAATTTTCTCTCAAACTGGCATGATGTACTGTTAAACGATAAAAAAGATGTTACAAAGTATAAAATATCAGTTGATCCTAATTTGTTGCTGACATTTTTGAAGTATGTATACAAGATACTTAAAAATCATGACTAGAGTAGAAATACAGTTGCTTGTGAATATCAGTTAACTTTGGTGGAGCTACAGGGTTTTTTTAATATGTTTATTGTGTTTCTCTATATTTTCGTAATATTCTACAGTGGATTTATTTTTTACAAGCAGAAACAAATATTTTAATGATCTAATTAGAAATATCTCATTGAAGAAACTACAGGGACTAGTTGGTTTAAATTTAGTTCAGATTTATGTCTGTGTAACTCTGTCTTAGATGAATGTATCAAATAACCCTGTGTGTGCATGTATCTGTCTAAAGATTTGCCAATTCTCTGTTTATCTGCATCTTTATTCTATCGGGAAAGGAACGGAAAGGTAAGATGGAAGGCTTCCCCTGGAATGCTTTGAATTTTTTCAGAGCTAGATGGGCAGAGAACCACTAAAAAGAAAATGAACATTTCTCTTCTTTCAAGTAATGGGAAAAATGGCATTTAAAAAAATTCTGATTTATAGTAGGAGTATTGTTGTAACCAAGTTCTTTTGAGTTGATGATTGAAAAGGAGACATACCAAAGTTTTGTATGCAAGTGAAATTTTCTAATCAATACAGTGACACAGGATATATTAAAAAAAAAAAACCTTGATTTTACACAACTCTTTTATAATAATCATATTACATGGTACAGTCTTCTAGTTCTTTGCACTTTACAGATTGTTAGGGTGTTCCTGTGGATTTTGTGGTAACTAAGTGTAGCTCCTGAAGTATAATAGAATTATTATCATACATGTTTTCTTGTGATATTCCTCCAGGTAACCCTATAATTAGTAGGTCAGAAAGCTAATCTGTGAGCATTATTGAGTACCCAGAAGCCATTCTTTACTCACAGCTAGTTGAGTTCCCACTGAATTCTGCTTGGAACTGGTTTTTTAAATTGAATATGAAGAGAAGTAGACAATTCTGGTGAATTAATAGATAAAAGAAATAACCTTATATCCAAGACACTATTTCTATGAGTTTCATTACATCGATCTGATTTGGTTTTGTGGCTATACTCTTACTTCTCATTGCAATGTTGAGTTATTCATCTGGTGACTTAACACCACTGCATTAAGTTGGAAAAAACCACCAAGCTCTCACACATTGGAGCTCTTAACTTTGAAATCGAACATAACTTCATCGTGTGTGAGAAATATCCCTGCCTTCCCATGTTAAAAAATATATATTCTTTAAGTGTGAGAGTAGCCAGATTAGGACAGACAGGAGTAGGAATGAACTATTTCAAGGAGGAGTTGGCACTTGATGGACAAATGGAAGTTGAATAAGAGTAGGGAGAATAGTGAAAGAGATGCTGAAAGGACACAAAACCACGTCAAAAAAGGAGACACTATTCAAGGAGGGCATGATATTTATCTCTAAACATTTTGAAATCTGTCATAGAGAAGAGGGAGTAGACTTGTTCTCCATGTCCCCTGTGAATCAAATTTAGACCAATGATGGGCATTTCAAAGAAACGGTCTTCTAGGGGAAGACAGATGGAAAATTGATAAGTGAAAATATATTGCTATAAATTGAAGTGCCATGAAATTAAATAATATTTTGATATGAGAAAAAATAAGATAAATAACAGAGACACTTACTACAGTTGAAACCTGTCTGAAGAAGGTTCTTATAATGAGACCAGGAAGATGAAGTTCTAGCAATGCACAAAGGTTTGGAATGAGGAGGAAGGATAGCGTTACAACCAGAAGTCACAGTATCTACAAAGGTCCTAAGGAGGGAAATAGCTTAGTGTGGTGCTGAAACTGAAAGAAAGTTTGCGTGGCTAGAGCATGAAGAGCAAAGAAGAGAGTAGCAAGAGATGATGTGGCAGAAGTAGGCAAAGACCACATCATGCAGTGCCTTGTAGGCCACGATAGGCATTTTGGAATATTTTTAGGTGTCAGAGAAAGCCACCGACGAGTTTTGAGCAGGATGATCAGAATGGGGAAAGAACAGAACCATGAAGGCTGCATTAGAAACTGTCAAAGAAATCTAGGCATAAAGGGGAATGGGCCTGCAGTTAGAGAAATGTCAATGATTATAGCTACCATTTATGAACTTCACTTAATACCGGGAACTCTGCATGTGTGTGCAGTGTGCCTGCGCACGTATGTGTGTTTCTTACAGGAATCTTGTTAGATAATATCACTAAGTCCATTTTGCCAAAGAATAACTCGTGACTACAGTGAGCCAAAGTTCACAAATAGTAAAGGCATACTTAGAAGTCATACTTTGGTCTATTTGATTCTAAAGTCAACATATTTTCCGTTGCATCACACTGTCTCCTTAAGAAAGAAGAGAAATAAGAGAAATAAAGGACGGGTAACAAAAGTGCAGGAGATATTTTGAAGGGGAATTCTTGAGACATGATGAATGATTGGGGTCGGGGTGCATTGAGAGCACTAAAATTTACTGAGTCCCTGATAAGGGCAGGTATTCTTGTTTATGCTTGAACTTCAAACACTATTTTATGTAATCCTTACAACAATTGTTTGATGTAGATATTATCACTATTTTATGGACTGATAAAATAAGGCTCATGGGACTTCAGTAAATCACCACGTCACACAGCTAGTAAGTGGCCTAAGGTCCCAATCAAGAAACGTTTGATTCCAAACTTTTGCCTTAACATGCTACCACACACATACTTATAGAATAGCCCTCTCTTTTGGTATCCTTACCCCGTCATAGGAGAGAGTAAGAAAATGCATGAATTGACTGAAGAACACGTAAAATATCATCAAAAACTGCAAAAGAAACAGAAGGTCTTAAAATTTACACTCATGTAAGTCCACTTTTTGGAATATTCTCACTTCAACCTGTGATTGCTCTCAAAATACTTTATCATGCCTAAGTAGGAATAAAACTGCTTGCAAATGATAGGATGGTGGTGTGAATAGTTCCGTATGCCTACAGAGATCCCATGAACATTATTCTCTAGCCATCTGAGGGAAGAGGGAAGGAATGTATAGGCAAAGATGTACTTGAAGGCTCCCTTCATTAAACTTGTTCAAAAATAACTCTCCTTCACATTCTACTAATTAGAGACTCATTTGGGTTAACAAGCTCCTTTTATAAAATGCAAATGGAGTGTTGTGCCTCAATGCATATCTTAATCAATTGTAATACCTCACTGAGGGCTTTGTAGCTCTGAAAAAAATGAGGTCTCTGATTGGGCGGAAAAGACGGTGGGCGCATTTTTTTGTGTGGTGGGGGAGGTATGCAAGGCAAGTCTGGAGGACAGCTTCAAAGCAGCATATAGGCACTGAAGTTTTGGATTGAGGAGAGCCACACAAGAGGTGGGAGTGGCAAAGACAAATTCTGTCTACTTTGTAGTTATAACAATCTGCATATCATTGAAACTTTGCAGTAGTTTGGAGAAGACTGAATTAAGAATTCTGAGCTAATTTTTGAAGTCTTCAAATCTCAGGTTTCTCTGGGTTAAGAAGAATCACCCTTCCCAAGCTTTCTGTTTTGGCTTCTCCATTTGGTCTATTACTACTAGCAGACGGGTGATAGTGTCACCGGTCAATCTGTGCCACAGCCTACTTTTGGAGGAGAAGAAGGCAGGAGAGAAAAGGAGATCAAAGAGAAAATGTAGACATATGTATCCTTTATCTCCTCTCTAACTTAGTCACTATGTCTCAGTACATCATTAGAGGATTATTCTCTTTCTGGGATCTGTAATATAATCCCCACAAATATGGAGAATCGGCCTATAAACTGTGTACCTAAGTGTTGAAGGAACGTGAAGGACAGGGATATTTAGAGTGTGTGGGATTTGGCGAAAGTTTCATCAAGAAAAAGGCCTTGTAGAGTGTAGCTAAATCTTAATAAATATTAACTAGTTTGGTTAAGAGGACGTAAGTTAGCAGGGAGCAAGAAGAACCAAAAGAGCAAATGCAAACTTGAGCATTCTTACAAACTACCTGTGTAAGTGCCAAGGAATCCATATATCCGGATAAGAGGAATTTTTTGAGTGGTAAAGAAATTTTTAAAACAATGGAGAGGCAAATGTGGCAAGACTGGAAGACCTCAAAAGTCAGGCTGTAGAATTTCTACTTGATAGTATAGACAAGAGGAAACCAGCACAAATTCTGAAATTGAGGATGAGGGAGAGTAATGTAATATTATCTGAGGAAGATAGAGTTGAGTAAATCCGGCTGTGAAAGATAGAATTAGCATGGTAAACGTGGAGTACGGAAGAAATTTAAGCGATAGCGCAAAGAGAGAATCATTCATATGAAAAAACATGGATTTGTTGTGGGTTAAGAGGAAGAGAGAAAAGTTTATAAAAGAAATCCCCCCATATTGTGAGCCTGAGAAAGAGAAAAGAATGCAATGCCAGTAAGTGGAATGTAGAAATTGAGTAAGGTTATTCCCTCTTTAGGGCTATCTAGACGCATTGTTTTAGTATCAAAAGAAAAGAAAAGTAGGGAGATTGTTTAAGCAATAGAATATAAGGGAACAGAAAAGGGGTGGGAAGTCAGGATGAGAAACGGAGATTTGAGAGTTGTACCAGAGTAAAGGCCACTGAGAAGATAGATATTGTCACGTTCTCCCATTTCATTACTTTCTGTCAGTACTTATATGAAGTTTGCAGTGGCTTCTTTGCTCTTGTGAATATATTGTTTTATCTGGTCTAATTCCATTGTATTTGCTTCCAAAATAGTCTGTAAACGTTCTAAAACATAGAGAATGTACTCTGTTTTTGGATTGTGTTTTGGCGGTTATGGTGATGATATTGGTAATGTACATAAACCACTCAGGATGAGGATCTGTCCAGTCAGGTGCTAAATTGAGGTTTGTGCTTAAAAAGTTATTACTGAATCTTCAAAATTAGAAATGGCTTCAATGTAGATAAGCATTGCTCTTTTACTTTTATTCTTAAAATAATAAAAACACTTAACTGTATTTTTTTAATTGTACATGACTTCACTAATTCAAATGTTTAGAAAACTCCAAAGTTTGAAGTTATTCAGCATCACAAAATAAACTCATCACTTGACCTGTAGAATTCACTCCTCTGTTGCTCAGCAGGATATCCATATTGCTACCATATGGACCCTTTAATCACCGTCTCCACCACGCTGGAATACGACTTCTGGAAGAGATGTTGGTGTCCTGGGGTAATGAATGGTGAAACAATCACAGTGGGAGTTTTGTTTTGTTTTGTGTTTTTGTTCACAGCATTGGTCTTCTTCTCTTCATTAATTAGCAACATTTAACATTCTACAAACATCTGTGGCAACACTAGACGTTCTTCTCCTTGAAATCACTCTGACTATTTAGAACATATGAGAGCATCTTATCTTAGAAGTGGTGCACACTAGCCCTTTTAGGCACTAAATAGAAAAAAGAAAATGAGTTATCTATTTATAAGGAGTGTTTATTCAATATTAGTAGCATTATTTCAGCAAGGATTTTGATGGCATCTTTAAGGTTGACATCTGAACCTTAATCTGAAAATGTAATAAAGATAGAGGTTTGGTAGAGAATTTGTGATTGCTATAGCACCATTTTCAGAGCTAATTGGGGCCTTCCATTTTTCCTAATTCAATTTCATGATCATAATTAGAAATTAAAAGATAGAATGATATGGTTGCTTTCTATTTTCCACATAATGATGATATAATCTCCTTTCTCAAGCTGTGGATGTATCAGTTGAAATTAGTACTTTTATTTAAGACAAGAGTTTTCAGTATAGTTCTTTCTTAAAAGGCATCACTTGATTTTAGTTTTGTACAAAATGTAAGGAAATACAATAATTACTAGAATGGCGTCTAACACTACTTCGTGATCTGGCTGCCTGGTTGGTTGGTTGGGTTTTGGAAACTATTGTCATATTCCGAGGAGAAAATTGACTTTGCTGACTCTGAATTATTATATTTAAAATCATTTGATTCAGGTAAAATAGAGAATAAGTAAATTTACTATTGAAGAGTTTGTCCTTTTTCTACTAAAAATAGTTGATAATATATCATAGTTCATAAAACCACTATAGAATTGGATATGTCTAAAATAATTTCTGAGTTTATTTTTTACTGGGAATTACAAAAAGAAATATTTATAAGCCAGTGTTCATGTGTTCCCATTATTTTCCATGGGGCCACATAGATGAATGAGATTAAGTGGAAACACCTGTTTTGGTCACCTCATTTTCGCATATGCTTGTCTCATAATATCTGATTCCAAATTCACTTGCCCCCTTGAAAGAAACAAATATAGCTTACCATAGCCAAATCAGTTTTTATTTGATAGAAAATGTTGTGTCTGGGGGGAACAAATTTGTCTTTGCTTTTCCTATTTTTTGAAATATATGACAAATATAGCAAATAGCTCCAGAGTTTAGTTGGTGGTTCACAACTATTGTTTCCTCACCCACATGCACTTTCATAAGAAACATTGTGTACATCACTGTGACATTACAGAGTAGTTCTCACCATATTAAATATCCATTGCTCAATTCACTGCATAAATTAAAAGTTGACATTCTATTTTATAAAATGCTCACAGCTTGAACGAAAAAATTGCTGAGGAAGAAAGAACATTCAAACAAAATCAAAGAATGAACAAGAACGGAATAGAAAGAAATCTACTTTTAAAAAAGTGGTTCATATAAATGCTACTATTTGTTGTTCATTTCATCAAAATGACAAATTGCAACAATCATTTCTGAATTCAAATGGTAGCTAATAAATAGGTATAATTTAACTGCATTTATGAAAGGTTAAACTTCTTTATTGTTAACTAAAAATATTAGATTCTATATTTTGATAGTACTACATGAATTTTGCTTCTTAGTATTGTTATTTAAAAAACAAACGTTTGTCAATCCAATAATTAAAGTTTTACGTTTGTCCATGGTCTTTACTACATTATATATATATACATCATTTCAGAACAATAATTTCACATTATGAAGAATAAACTCTCTTCATTTAAAGCAGGAGTAATATGCTTCTTTTAGCGGCATGAAGATCATGACATTGGGCCCAAAGAGAAGGAAATATAATTCTACCACATTACTTAGCTCTCTAGTGAATGATAATTATATAAGTGTGATATCATAAAGGCGGTTTATTGGTTTTCAATTAGAATACAGCTTCAGACAGAAAATGAAATATTTAATTATGACTACAGAGTAGAATGTAAATGATATCAATGTGAATATCAATATTGACAGTGCAAAGTAAATTACAGTTGACAGAAATGTGAGATTTGATGTGAGAAAAAATGATGGAGAGAAGATTAGAACTCTAATATCCTTTCTTACATTGTGGGAAGTTAGAACAGTCTAAATTGAAAATAATAAGAAGGAAATATTTATTAAAAATTACAAAATAATCCATAGAAGAAACACAAATAATACAACTATCAAGAATTAGAAGGGAGCAGATGGCAGCATAGGAGGACTCTGAACTCTCCTCCTCTCGTGGACACAACAAATATAAAACTACCTGTGGAAAAATTGTCTATATGAGAGAACTGGACACTGGATAAAAAGAACCTCCACAACAAGAGACAACACTGACAGAAGGAGAAGAGGCAGAAACGCTCCTCTGTTGAGGAAAAATCCACATTCTAGCCACAGTGCTTCATGTCTGGGAGCAATCTTAAGACGTGAAGCTCTTCTTGGAGGAGTAGGAGATCTGAGCAGTAGAGCTATGTCACAATAAACAGCTTCTGAATTCAGCACAACCGAGACATACACCATAATCCTGGCTTTGCTGGCTATTAAAACCAGTGGGGAATAACCCCATAAAATCTATTGAACATAAGAGAATGAAATTTTGCTCTTAAAGGGGCCATGCACAGATTCATATGTTCCAGAAACCAACACAAAATCACCAGAAAAGTGTATAATACTTTGGTAAGCAAGACTCACTTGATAACCTCTGAGCACATCCCAGAGAGGCAGGAGGTAGTTGGGCTCACCTCCCCAGGGACCGAAACACTGGCAGCAGCCATTATTGTGACCCAGTACAGGTGTGCTGACACAGACACTGGCAGATGCCATTGGATTTCTTCCTCTTGCCTATCAGCACGGAGGTTTGTCCCACCCTCTGAAACATCAATTTAATCTAGTTAAGCTAGGGCAGGCAGCATACCCTTAGAAGTGGATTCACCCATCAGCCAGCTCGTGGGGAACTGGTGGATCCATATAGTTGGGGTGTGTGGGACCTCTGCAGTGAGATGAGTGAGTATGCCTCAGCGAGACAGGGTGTGTGCGTGGGATGGGACTGCATTGGGAGAGTGTGTAGGACTGCAAGCAGTGGGGCATGTCAGCTGCAGCAGACTTCTGCTGCTGGCCATCTCAAACAGCCTCACAGAGGATTTGCCCCAACTTCCAACAACTGAAATGATTGTGTGCTGCCATGGCTGGGGCCAGCCCCACATAGCTACACTCCTGAGAGAGCTGACAACAGTTTTGTAAGCTGGATGACTAGAGCAATTGTGAGCTCCTGAGCCCAGCAACCAGCCATACTGGGGGTCTAATTCACTTAACAGCAAAACGGGAGCAGGTGAATGTTATTAGACCTTGCAGCCAGCCGTACTGGGGCTTGTCCCACCCAACAAAGTAACTAAGGTGGCAATAGCAGATGCACATGGCTGAGCCTTACTACAAGCCAGCCTGGGGGCCAGCCTCACCTACCTGGGTGCCTGCAGCAAGAGCAACACTACCACAACAGAAGAGCACATGTAGCCCACACAGAGTGACACTCCTGGAACATTTGGAACTGGTGAGGAGAGCAAAGAACATTTCTGGGCCCCATAAAGCATCTTTTCCAAAGGCCGTATCTCCAAGATCAGGAGACATAGCTGATCTACCTAGTACGTAGATACAAGCACAGAGAAGCAGGCAAAATGAGGAGGCAAACGAATATGTTTGAAATAAGGGAACAGGACAAATCCTAAGAAAAAAACTACACAAAACAGAAATAAACAATCTACCTGATAAAGAGTACAAACTAATTGTCATAAAGATGCTCACTGATCTTGGGAGAACGGATGAACACAGTGAGAACTTAAACAAAGAATTGGAAAATATGAAAAAGAACCAATCAGAACAGAAGAATGCAATAATGGAAATGAAAAATTCATTGGAGGGAGCCAAAAACAGAGTAGATGACACAGAAGAGTGCATCAGCAAGCTGGACAAAAGTGTAGAGGAAATTGCCTAAGCTGAACAGAAGAAAGAAAAAAGAATTAAGAAAAATGAGGATAGTCTCAGGGGGCTCTGGGACAACATCAAGTGTACTAACATCTGTATTAAAGGTGTCCCAGATGGAGAAGAGAGGGATAAGAAGGCAGAGAACCAATTTGAAGAAATAACAGCTGAAAAATTTCCTAACCTAAGGAAGGACACGGACATCCAGGTACAGGAAGCACAGAGCACACCAAACAAGATAAACCGAAAGAGGCCTACACCAAGACACATTACAATTAAGATGTCAAGAATTAAAGATAAAGAGAGAATCCTAAAAGCTGCAAGAGAAAGACAACAAGTTACATACAATGGAAACCTCATAAGGCTATCAGTTGACTTCTCATTAGAAACCTTACAAGCAGGAAGGGAGTGGCATGATACACTTAAAGAGTTGAAAGGAAAAAAACCTACAGCCAAGAATACCATACCCAGCAAGGTTATCATTCAGAATGGAAGGAGAGATAAAGAGTTTTCCACACAAGCAAAATTGAAAGGAGTCTATTACCAATTAACTGGCCTTAGAAGAAATATTAAAGGAACTTATTTGAGTGGAAAAGAAAAGACCATAAATAGGAATAAGGAAATTATCAAAGAAAAAAAATCACTGATAAAGGCAAATATCCAGTAAAGGTAGCAGAACAACCACCTATAAAACTAATATGAAGATCAAAAGATAAAAGTACTAAAAATATTTAACTCCATGACAAAAGGTTAAGGGATACACACACACAAAAGAAGTTAAACATGATATCAAAAACAAAATGTGGGGGGAGAGGAGTAAATGTGTAGATCTTTCAGTAAGAGGTAAAACATAACCAACTTAATATAGATTGCTATTTACATAGATTATTATGTATGAAACTCATGGTTATCCACAAAATAAAAACCTATAAAAATACACAAAAAATTAAGAGAAGGAACCCAAATATACTACTAAAGAAAGCCATTAAATCATGAGGAAGGAGCGCAAGAGAAGAAAAAGGAAGAGAGAACTACTAAAGCACCCAGAAAAAAAGTAACAAAATGGCTATAAGTTATCAATAGCTATTTTAAATGTCAACAGACTAAATGTTAAAGACATAGGGTGGCTGACTGGATAAAAAAACAAGACCCACATATGTGCTGTATACAGGAGACACATTTCAGACCTAAAGCACTCACAGACTGAAAGTAAAGAGATGGAAAAAGATGATCCACACAAATGACAATAAAAAGACAGCTGGGGTAGCAATACTTACATCAGACAAAGTAGACTTTAAAACAAAAATGTAACAGAAGGCAAAGAAGGGCACTACATAATGATAAAAGGATCAATCCAGCAAGGGGACATAACACTTATAAATATCTATGCACCCAATGTAGGAACACCTAAATAAATAAAGTAATTATTAACAGACATAAATGGAGAAATAGTCAGTAACACAATAATAGTGGGGGACTTTAACACTCCACTTTCATCAATGAATAGATCATCCAAACAGAAGATCAATAAGGAAATATTGGCCTTCTAATGATGCGCAAGACCAGATAGACTTAGTAGATATATACAGAACATTCCATTCAAAAACTGCAGGATACCCATTCTTTTTGAACGCACATAGAATGTTCTCCAGGATAGATCACATACTATGCCACAAAACAACTCTCAATAAATTTAAGAAGATTGAAATAAAACCAAGCATCTTTTCAGACCAGAACAGTATGAAACGAGAAATCAACTACAATAAGAAAGCTAGAAAAGCCATAAATACATGGCAATTAAACAAAATACTACTGAACAAATATTGGATCAATGAAGAAATCAAAGGAGAAATAAAAAAATACCTGGGACAAGTAAACATTAAAATGCAACATGCCAAAATTTATGGGATACAGCAATAGCAATACTAAAAGGGAAGTTTACAGGAATACAGGCCTACCTCAACAAGAAAAATCTCAAATAAATAATGAAAGAGCACACTAAAGGAACTAGAAAAATAAGATAAAACAAAGCCCAAAATCAGTAGAAGCAAGGAAATAATAAAAATTAGACCAAAAATAAGTGAAATGGAGACTAAAAATACAATAGAAAAGATCAATGAAACTAAGAGCTGGTTCTTTACAAAGATAAACAAAATTGACAAACTTTCATCTAGACTCACCAAGAAAAAAAGACAGAAGGTTCAAATAAGTAAACTCAGAAAAGAAAGAGGAAAAATTACAACGGACACCTCAGAAATACAAAAGATAATCAGAGAATACTACGAAAAGCTATACACCAACTAATTGGATAATCTAGAAGAAATGGATAAATTCTCAGAATCATACAGCCTTCCAAAACTTAATCAAGAAGAAATAGAGAATTCTAATAGACAAATCACCAGTAAGGAGATTGAAACAGTAATCAAAAACCTCCCCAAAAAATTCCAGGGCTAGATGGCTTCCCCAGTGAACTCTACCAAGCATTCAAAGATGACGTAATACCTATCTTTCTCAAGCTGTTCCAAAACATTGAAGAGGAGGGATGTTTCCCAACTCATTCTACAGGGCCAACATTACCCTGATACCAAAACCAGACAAGAACAACACAAAAAAAGAAAATTACAGGCCAATATTACTGATGAACCTAGATGCAAAAATCCTCAACAAAATACTAGCAAACCGAATACAACAATACATTAATAAGATCATAGACCATGACTAAGTGGGATTTATGCTAGGGATGCAGGGATGGTTCAACATCCACAAATCAACCAACGTGATATACCACATCAACAAAATGAAGAATAAAAACCACATGATCATCTCAATAGATGCAGAGAAAGCATTTGACAGGACACAGCATCCATTTATGATTAAACCGCTAAATAAAATGAGTATAGAAGGAAAATACTTCAACATACTAAAGGCCATATATGACAAATCCACAGCTAATATACTCACTGGTGAAAAACTGAAAGTAATCCCTTTAAGAACAGGAACCAGGCAAAGATGCCCACTTTTGCCACTTTTATTAAACATAATATTAGAAGTCCTAGCCAGAGAAATCAGGCAAGAAAAGAAATAAAAAGGATCCAAATTGGAAAAGAAGAACTAAAACTCTCACTATTTGAAGATAATATGATTTTATACATAGAAAACCCTGAAATATCCACCAAAAAACTATTAGAAATAATAAACAAATACAATAAAGTTGTAGGATATAAAATTAACATAAAAAACTCAGCTGTATTTCTATACATGGACAATGAAATAGCAGAAAGAGAAATCAAGAATACAATCCCACTTACAATCACAACAAAAACCATAAAATATCTAGCAATAGATTTAACCAAGGAGGTTAAAGACCTGTACACTGAAAACTATAAACTGTTGTTGAAAGAAACCAAGGATACAAACAAATGGAAGGATATTCTGTGCTCATGAATCAGAAGAATTAACATAGTTAAAATGTCCATACTTCCTAAAATCATCTATGGATTCAATGCAATCCCTATCAAAGTCCCAAAGATGTTTTTCACAGAAATAGAACAAAGAATCCTAAAATTTACAGGGAGCAACAAAAGATTCTGAATAGCCAAAGGAATCCTGAGAAAAAAGAACAAAGCTGGAGGTATCACACTACCTGACTTCAAAATGTACTACAAAGATATAGTAACCAAAACAACATGGTACTGGCACAAAAACAGACACACAGATCAGTGAAACAAAATTGAGAGCCCTGAAATAAAACCACACATCTATGAACAGCTAATTTTCAATAAGGGAGCAAAGAACAGATAATGGAGAAAGAACAGTCTCTTCAATACACGGTGTTGGAAAAACTGGACAGTCACATGCAAAAGAATGAAAGCACACTATTATCTTACACCATACACAAAAATTAACTCAAAACGGATTAAGCACTTTAATGTAAGACCTGAAACTGTGAAACTTCTAGAAGAAAACATAGGCAATACTTTCTTTGACATTGATCTTTGCAGCATCTTTTTGAATACCATGTCTCTCCAGGCAAGGGAAAGAAAAGAAAAAAATAAAGAAATGGGACTACATCAAACTAAAAAGCTTCTGCACAGCAAAGGAAACCATCAACAAAATGAAATGACAACCTAACAATTGGGAGAAGATATTTGCAAGCCCTATATGTGATAAGGGGTTAATATTCAAAGTATATAAAGAACTCATACAATTCAACAACAAAAAAATGGGCAAAGGATCTGAATAGACATTTTTCCAAAGAAGATATACAACTGGCAAACAGGCACATGAAAAGATGTTCAATATCATTATTTATTAGGTAATTGCAAATCAAAACTACACTGAGATATCACCTCATGCCCATCAGAATGGTTATAATTAAGAAGACAAGAAATAAGTGCTGGACAGGATGTGGAGAAACAGGATCTTTCATACACTGCTCGTGGGAATGCAAACTGGTGCAGCCACTATGGAAGAGTACAGAGATTCCTAAAATAATTAAGAATAGAACTACCATATGATCCAGCCATTCCATTTTTGCGTACTTATCCAAAGAACATGAAAACATAAATATATAAAGATATATGCACCCCTGTGTTCATTGCAGCATTAATCACAATAGCCAGGACTTGGGAACAACCTAAGTACTTTCACTTATGAGTGAAATCATATGGTATCTGACTTTCTCCCTCTGACTTATTTCACTTAGCATAATACACCCAAAGTCCATCAATGTTGCTGCAAGTGGCAAGATTTCATCTTTTTTTATAGCTAAGTAGTATACCATTGTGTGTATATACCACATCTTCGCTATCCATTCATTCATTGATGAGTACTTAGGTTAGCTGTCAACCATTGCATTACTATCACAATATATTTGCCAACACCCAGATTTATCCAGTGTAGAAGGTAGAATTTTGGCCCTCTTGATCTTCATGCCTTTGGTTGCTCCCATGGTTATAGTATAGTTCATGATGCAAGGGACTTTCAAAATGTTATTTAAATTATTAATCATTTGCTCTTATAATAGGGAGACTATTTTGGATTATCCATGTGAGCCCAGTGCAATCACAGGAGCCATTAAAATCAGAAGGGAGAGGTAGAGATATTTGAAGAATTAGAAGGGCTCAATATATTATTACTGACTTGAAGATGAAGACGTCTCATGGAAAGCATGAGAAGGAACTATATTCTGCCAACAATTGGTAAGCTTAGAAGACCTTGAGCCTTAGATGTGAACTGCAGCCGTGGCAAACACCTTGACTTGAACCTTGTGAGCAACGAGGAGAGAATTCAGTCATGCTGGGTCAGACTTCTGACTTACAGAACAACGAGTTAATAAATGAGAGTTGTTTTAAGCTGCTAAATTAGTAGGTAATTTGTTATGGCACCGATAGGACACTATTACAACTAATTATCTTTAATTACAATTTCAAATTACAGCACAAATCAAACTAGATATAAACATTATTTCAGCCCTTTCACTATTCAGCTATTTACCTTTATGTTCACAATACTTTTAAAGAGCAGGCCAAACTGTGATAAGTTTACATAATTTTTATTTTGCTTTATATTGTCTTTAAATCTTTGTCTACTGAGCCACATATCAGTTCTCAATCTCTTAAGAGTCCTATGACTATACAATGTCCCCCATCCTTTAGTATTTATTTCATGCTTAATATGTAGGAATTGTTTTTTATTTGATGAAAGATTAATGATCCTACCAGGAAAACCACTTTCCCTGGATCACAGTAACGTCATCAAAGAGAACTAACAGAAAGGAATGGAAATGACTTGAACTGAGTTGACAGTACAGTGAATTCAGTGTGTATCAGTCAATTTTGCTCTGTCAATGAATAAATAATAGAGAGCTCCTCAGGAAGCCAAGGGGAGAAGAGTTGCGGAATTTAGAGGACAGAACAAATGAGAACTCAGCCTTAAAACAGAAAGAGACTTGCTTCAGGCTTGATGTCATGCTAGGTCTATTTGACACCAGTGGTTAAGATTATGCTGTCATTAGAAAGACCAAGATGGGAGGCACCATGGAATAGTGGAGATAAGAGTATAGACTAACTCCATTCCAGAAGCTCAATTATCATTGTTTAGTAACTAAGAGTTTGGCAGAAAGAAACTGTTCCAGTTTAATCCATAGTTAGATTAAGTTTAAATTAGAAATTAATTATCTTTAAAACACATCTGTTTGTAGTTTGATATTCCATAGTTTCTTCATTTGTCTTTTGAAAACATTTTGTTGTCTTACATAGCATGGTATAATATATTAACTTTCTTTTTTAATCTGGTGATTTTAGTTTTAAAAGTGACACAATGTTTGTCTCCTTCATCTAATCAATCCCTGCTTCAATAGAGGGTCTTTGGTTTCCCCGCACTGTTAATGTCCCCATTGGAAATGGAAGTAATCTTGCCTTTGTTGTTGTTATAGGTGATACCTCCTGCCTTTGATGTTGCTTCCTCATTGTGGCCACTGAAAGGTCCACTATGAAAAGGCCACCATGTGCTTAAACAGCCCTACTAAAGTAGGGAGAAACTCTTCACTAAAACACACATCTACTCACTAACAGTGCCACTTTTTTATGATATTGTGTGCAAGCACACCATTTCTGCTTCTGCTTTATCTTCCTATTTTCTGACTAATCAAACATTAGTCTCTAGGGTGTGGCCAGAGGAGTAATATCTAATTCTCTGTGCTGTTCTTCCAGTAGTCCTCCTACAGCACGCCTGTGTCACAGCCAAAACCCACATACCTCTGTTGCTTACTATCCTCACTTCCTCCTAGAATCCTGCAATCAGCCTATTAGATGCAAGATTTGTATTTAACTTTGAAGGTTTTGCTACATGTGATGAAAATTATTGAAATTCTTGACAACATTCATGACCTAAAATTATTTCAAATAACATACTGACTTTCATCTGAAATATATCATGGACTATATACATAGGGGTAAGAACCTGGATATCACTTTGGCATTTTTCAAACTCTCCAAGTGATTATTATGCGCAGTGAACTTTGAGAATCATGCCTCCAATTAAGGCAGTGTTCTGCAAATTGAAGATCTTAAAATTCAAATCCGGATTCAGTAGGTCCTGGGTGAGAACTGATAGTCTGTATTTTTAACAACCTCCCTTATGATGCCAATACTGCTGATCTGTTGACCCCACTTTAAGTACTAAAGGCCTAAAGCATTATGTCTAGATTCAGACATCAGTATTAATTGGCAGAACCTGGATCTCTGCTGTTGTTAATTTTCCCTTCTTCATGTTTCCATGGGGTGGTGTCTATTTCCAGTAGAATTACAGAATTAAAGAAGGTAACTTCCATCTTTCCTTTCACTCTCCTCATTCAGACCACCACAAAGAAGAAAAAGTAATTGATTTTATTGGTGAGATTAGAAAAAGAATCCTTACACACTTGCCTGTGCTAAGATTCATTTGTCTTTCTCATTTAGAGTAGCCTGCCCTTGGGAGATGAGATTCTCAGGCATGCAGTTGTGGTTTCTAGTGACAGTGGAGATAAATTTAACTCTGGCAGGAAGCCTGATTCTGGGCTCAACTGCATTCTCAAAAACTGCTTTACCAGCCTTTGTTTGTTTAACAATTTGATCTTCCATCTGACTCTTGTGTTTTCCTTTCTCAGTTACTTTCATGCTTTGAATATGCAAAACATACAGGAATTCAGGCACATTTTGTTTTGCATATGAACATAAAAAAGAAAATATAAATCAATAGCAAGGAAGAACAAAGTATGCTGAGTGGAAGTAACACTTGTATGTGCGTACACACATATATTTTGCTAGTAATCTGTTAAAGATTGAAGTAATGCTTTAGCCCAATCTGATTTTTCTTTCCTTTTGTTAATTTTTGTTTTTTAAACCTATTGATTTCCCTTTTACTGTTTTTGTTTTTTGTATTTAGTTAGCCTGTGCTTAGAGTATAGTGTTTGTAAAGCAAAATTTGCAGATTTGAGTGCTGTATACAATTCAGTTGCTTTTGCAGAAAACTATTTCACAACTTTTGCACTATACTTGAGTAAGTTACAAATAAAGGCCTTGAATTAAAATCAGGTCATGTTCATTGAAAATTTTTCACCATTTCAGAAAAACAAAACATGCAGTTTATATCCTGGTATCATTTTATTATGTCCTATAAGACAATATTTAATAGACTTACATTTATCCTACATTAATCAATAGGTTAATGAAGAATTGGAGTTTGTTTCCTTTTTTGAACACCCTCCCTAAACACATCATCTTCAAGTAGCAATAGAAAATTACCTTAATTCCACTAATAACTTCCCCTGTGTTTTTCAGAAAAGGAGAAGCATGCATTTTTGCCTGGATGTGTCAGGGATCAGAAGACTATTTCTAAGAAGTTATAACTCCAAACCTTTATTTTCTGACCTCAGGCAAACTGACTGAAACTGCCCATATTGAGAAATATAGTGTTTTTAATTCTACATTTCAGTTGTACCATTTTTTTGGAAATCATTAATTAAGTTACCTCAGAATCAATACAAATGTTTTAGCATATTGCAGTAGATGCTTTTGAGGAGACTAGCAGGTAACACTTAATTTTATAAGTCTAGATGAGTCTAAGAAATGTGTATATTTTTGGAAAACATTTCACTTGTTTCTTCACAAAATAATTTGTGCTTTAATTTCTTCTTGTCTATATTTTTCTCCCTCCAGAGAGACTTTCTGAGACCTATTAGGCTTTTATTATATATGTAGTTTTTAAATTAAACATTATTTACAAAAGGAGAAATAATACTGTGATTGACCTCAAGGAGGGAGGATGGGAAGTGTATTATGTGTATGTAGGAAAAGTTTCTTACCTAGAATTCCAAAAGGAAATTTTAAAATGCAGAATTACCACTTAAATGAGTATCTTAAAATTCGGGAATCCACTAAGGTCATTGTGTGTCAATTAGCACAAGTTCCTCAAGAACTCTGTTAAGTAGTTCTATGATTGTTTGTATCAGATTCACATTGAGAATCTTTATTCCTGACTTTGTGGAAAAGGATTATTTTAGACAATGATTCTGAAGGACAACGACATTGTCGCAGAAGAGCGATTTTCCAGGGGAGCACATCGAGGTGCTACCATTGTAGGAGTTTTGGAGCATGGTAGGTTCAGTGTGAAACTAAAACAACTATCATGTGCTGAGTGTAAGAAATCAGTTAAACAATTCTCATCTCTTCTAAGCCAGAATTTGTGTTTAATTGAATTAGAGCAAAGAATATGGTATCTTCTTCAGCAATTCCACTCCCTACATTTATAAATTCAAGGCATCAATATGAGCCTTGTTCTTATTCCTGTATTTTCCACCCAGAATCTTGCTGTTTCTTGAAACACAGCATACACTTTGAAGGCAGTTGTATTTAGAACTTAGTGGATATTTCCTAGCCTATATATTTTGTAATTACCACTCTTTTTTTCAAATAATCACAAAAAGTGTTTTTGTTAAGGTACATTAAGGCTTTTCCCAATCTAACTGACTAACATCATAGTTGTGGAAATCTCTGCCTGTCTTCTGTAGGGGATCAGAATTTGCCAACTCAAAATGTATGTCTTTGGCTTGATTATTTGGGGCTGAACTTCCCTCTAACCGCCTAAAAGAATTTGATAGAAGGCCTGTTCCAGGAAGGAGCTATCACCATAGAGAACTATAGTATAATATGAACGAGGTATGGTAGACACTGAAGAACCTTGCAAGGCCCATTTGATCAAAGTCCTCCCCACGTCCCATTGTCTCTGCAAGGCATGGTAAACATTTGTTTACCAAACATTTGCTTTTCCATCTCCAAGTGAATTGCCTTCCTCCCATTTGAAGACTACCCCTAACATCATCTTTTGTCTTTATCTGAAGATAGCATTCAAGGTGGTGGCTTTGGCCATTTTGGCAAGTTACTCAATTTTCCTCGGTTTTTCCCATGTATACACATTATTAAACTTCGATTTCTTCTTATCATTCTGTCTCATTTCAATTTAATTCTTACAGTAGTCAGAAGAAACTAGAAAAGTAGAGGAAAATTTCTTCATCCCCTACAGTTGGTGATGAGTATAGGATGAACTTAACTGCCTTGATGCTGCTGACCCAGGGACTACTGCAGCTGAGAGATCCTGCATCTCTGACAAGAGCAAGCAAGAGGTAAGAGTTCTTACCAGGTCGGTCTCCTGAACCTCTGCCTGCAGGGTCCAACAAAAGTGAGAGTAGTGAGGGGTTTTTTTTTTCTTTTCTAAATTTAGATTAGCAGGAGAAAATATTTGCGTAACTAGTTTCTTGGACTTAGTGATTCTGGCAAATTTGGTAGCATACTCTTTGGTTTTTATTGGATCCCTTTCCTCCTAGAGATGGTCACTACTTTTCTTTGTCCGTGTCTTTTGTGTCATTTGTCATAAAAAGGGAAATTCATAGGGCAGGACACAGACATAGGCTTATAAGCCCATTGTCTGGACCAGTCCCACAATCTGGTGACAAACTTTTCTGTGGGTTAGTATGCACATGAGGTAAAAGCTAATACTAAGGGGCATATTGGAAACCAAAGCTACAAAATTAGTGGGCAGGTGAAGCATTTAAGAACCATTAGAGCACTCACCACTTCAAGAAGTCTCCCATGATAGAATAAGTTGGTCACAGAATGGGTTAGATTGACACTAGGTCACCCACCAACCTCAATAAAACTTCAGTGCAATAAGACACACTGTAAGAACAACACACAATCCCTACCCCATGGTACCTCTTTCCTAGATGTTAGTTTGGCTCCAAGAGACCCAAGGCTTAGTCAAAGCTATTAATGTGCATGTTAAAGAAAAAAAAACTAAGCGAGGTTTTCCATTTTGTCTTGCTCTGTGTCTTGAGAGCTTGGCTTTGTAACCAGTGAGAACATCCTCTTTGGCCTCTGCCATCAGGAGGATGCACGAATCAGCATGCATCTTGGAAGACAATCCAATAGACTGGAGTTCTGAGATGCAGCACTGTCTTTGTTCTGCTATGCCAGCTCTCAGGGGAATTTGTCATAAGGGGCCCCAGTCCATTAGGGGCCTTTGTCGTCTCAACTTCTGTTGCTTGTTTGTGCTAGAAAAATCTTATTCCAGTAGCTCCTGCCCAGTGTTCACAGATTAGTGAGTTTGGAATTGGAGGTGTCCCATGTTCCTGTCAGAGGCTGGAAACTCCATTTTTACTACACCGTACTTACTGCCTGTGTGAAGGCCTTTGCTTTCTTAGACTATTTTTTGGAGTGAAATTTCTGGATCTTGTGAAGGCTACTTCCTTCACACTCTCTTTTGGGGATGCTTCTTAAGTCCATGGTTAAGCCACAAAGGGCTTATTGGTTTCAGTCACTATTAAGATCCTACTAATCAGTGGACAGATGATGGATCCTTTAAATTGGAAAAACTTCTAAATTAGAAAGATTTTTTTAAAGAGCTCTCATCATAAACATCTGTTTTATTGTCACTTATGAAAAGGCCAAATTAAAAAGGTGGATACAAAGAAATGTAACAACAAGCCTTAAGAACTATTTGAGGGGCCGGCCCAGTGGCTGAGTGGTTAAGTTCGCATACTCTGCTTTGGTGGCCCAGCGTTTCTCTGGTTTGGATCCTGGGCGCAGACATGGCACCGCTCATTAGGCCACGTTGAGGTGGCATCCCACATGCCACAACTAGAAGGACCCACAAGTATAATATACAACTACGTACTGGGGGGATTTGGGGAGAAAAAGCAGAAAAAAAAAGATTGGCAACAGTTGTTAGCTCAGGTGCCAATCTTTAAAAAAAAAAGAGAGAGAGAACTAATTGAATTTGCAGTCTCAGCTTCCACTCATGGGTTTTACAGATGCTAACAAAAACATTAGTTTAATTAACAAGAGAATGGGAAGAAATCAAAGGGAAAGTCAAAGAACTCTTCCCAACAAGTTCGAAACTTTTTAAAGGGCTATTAAGAAATAGTATAATTAAAGGAAATGATGAAAGGGGGAAAGAAAGAAGAATCAGAAATTGAAGAGTCACAGGACTCATCCCAGTAGGATGGAAATCTTTACATGGTTATTAAAAAATGGGATGAATAAAATGAATATTGATGGGGTTAAAACGAAGGTTTTAATACAGCACTGCCTAAGAGTAAGAAAACCAAAGTTACCTACCTCCTACTGGTCCCCCTAACATTAAACAGACCCAAACAAGTCCACTCTATTTACCCCAGTTTGGAGAAATTTAAAAAGCGGAAAGGCAGGAATTAGGAGAAGACTAACCAACAATCACTTTGGGCAACAGTAATGCTGCTAATCAAATTAAAGATTGACAGAAATGATGCGGGGTCGGTGAGCCGAGGAGTCGAAAGAAAGATTTCTTAGACTCTCAAGATCTGGCAGTAGTGCTCTTTTATTTAGAGAATAGTGTGGAATAGCATGGGGACAGGACCCATGGGCAGGCGGAGCTTCTGCTGCTGCCCCCGCTGGCATGGGGACAGGACCCATGGGCAGGCAG